>NW_025383988.1:0-6967 GCF_016433145.1 Gracilinanus agilis
GTTATATATAAAATAATATTACTAATTAATTAATTTTAAAAATTAAAAAAAATCAAAAAATTGATTCAAATTAAAATTGTAGATGGCAGACAAAGTCTAAAACTTTATCTAAAACCATGAAAAAATTACAAAGTTCACCTTTTTTATGACTATTGAAGAATTTTTCATTTTTAAAAAACTTGCTACTGTCCAGTATAATTCTAGTTGTCCAAGAGTGGAGTGGGCTGCTTTGGGATGTGTCTTAGCTTCTCCTGCACTGAACATCTTCACACAAAAACAGAATGACCAAACTGCCAGAGATTTTATAGAATAAAGATTCAATAACCTTTAAAGTCTCGTGTGACTCTATGATTGTCTGTTGTCAAGTACTGAATCAGGAAACAAATAATGTAATGTAAAAGTCTGACCAAAGCTCAGTATCCTTTAGATATGAGTACATGCAGACTACCCATATATCTGCTCCATAACTTAATAACACAAGAAATGATCTAATAAGGTTAATGACCCATTGGGAAGGTAAAAGTAAACTTCTATTAATGAGGCATCTGAAACTCTCTTCTCAGTGTGTAATGAGGCATTTTAAAGTGTTGAGTGAGTTTGAAGCCTTAAAAGCTGACTACCTTTAGAAGGGGAAAAACTCCCTACCTAAAACAGCACTCACAACATGATCCAAAACTCTTAAGTGTTTTCTCTAAATGGCTTCTTCTGGGAACAGAGAGCACATTAAAATGGTCTTTCCCATTATGTTGAAAGCATGTATCTGTATTAGTCCAATGGAGTCAAACACAAATGTGTATATGTGCATATGAGCATATATGTACGTAAAGGAGGAATACTTACATGCATATATGTATGTAAAGGAGATTCCTGGTTTTCTAAATATTTTTGTTAAAAAATTAGCAGCGCCAGATCAAATTTGTTATCCTCTCTGAGCTGGGGAAGGGGAGGGAGGGAAAGAGATGATTCCGATCTTATCATTTTGGAAAATGTATGTTCAAAATATTATTATGTGTAACTGGGAAAACAAAATATCTTTGAATTTTTAAAAAAGCAACAGTTGATTTTCCAAGTAGCAAATTCCTCTAAAGGGAAGCTTATCAACAAGCCTATCATTCATAGTTCATAAAGGATAAATTTCTCAGATGTTTTCATTGTTCAGTAATACCCAACTCTTTGTGATCCCTTTTGTGATTTTCTTGGCAAAAATACTGAAGTGATTTGTCATTTCTTTCTTCATATCATTTTACAGATGAGGAACCTGGGGCAAACAAGTTTAAGCCACTTGCTCAGAGCCACTTGGCAGGTAAGTGTCTGAAGTCAAATTTGAAATCAGCAAGATGCCTTCATAACTTCAGACTCAGCACTCTGTCTGCTGTGCCACCTGCCTATCCCCTCCCCAAAACGAGGAGCTTTTGTAAGGCAGCTCATTCAATTGTTGGACAACTTGGGTTCTAAGAATTCTAAAAAGTTTTGGTCTAGGTTGACCTAAAATGAATTGCTTTTAGCTATTGTTTTCGGTCCTAGTTCAGCACTGTTGAAACACCTAATTTCTTCCAAAGGGCCATAGCCTTTTAAATATTTGAGGACAGTTTTCATGTACCCCTAAATCTTACCCATGCAAACTGTCCTCATCTCACTCAATTCTTCCTTTTATTATAATGGAAATTATACTGAACTTCTAAAGTCAGAGCACCTAGCTTATTTTCCTTCCCCAAATCACAGAATTTGAGATTGGGAAGTAACATTAACCACTATCTCGTCAGCACAAAATAAATCCCCATTGTAACATTCTTCTTTCATTTACAATATTACCTCTACTTTGCTTCTCAGAGCCTCAAAGAGCTATCCTGGAAAACCTCTAAAATCCCTTCTTTTCCCAATATTCTTTAGTTCCTTGGGATGTGTTTTTAAGATCTTTTACCATCCTGAACAACTAATTTACATTCAGTTGTTTTACAGTTGTTTCTGGGTCTTCATAGCCCCATCAGGGGTTTTCTTGACAAAGACAGTGGAATGGTTTGCCATTTCCTTCTCCAGCTCATTTGACAGATGTGGAAACTGTGGCAAAGAGAGCTCCATGATTTATCCAAGGTCACAAAGCTCATATGTATCTGAGGCCACATTTGAACTCTAGGTCCAAAGCTCTATCCACTGCAGCACCTAGCTAATATGAGCAATAAATAAGAGATAAAAGGTGATCCAGGTTATTTACACAGGGAAGTATGGTGATTTCCTTCTCAATGTGACCAACCTACAAGTACATGCAGCTGCCACACTTGTCCTGTTGCTGTGGCACTATTACCTTAGGCCATGCCTTCTTCTTTCTCTGACCTCATAGGAACGCTCTCCTCCTACATTTATATTCATGGTCATTTGGCCTCCTATTCTACTTAACCTCTTCCCTACCTGTTTTCACCTTAGATGAAAAAATATTTTATAATTCTATTACTCCCCTATACTCAGTGTTGTCAAAGTCTCACCTAAAATATTATGTTTAGGACTGGATATATTACTCAGAGGCAGCTAGATGGTGCCATGAATAAAGCACAGGACCCAGAGTTCTAGAAGAATTAAATTTAATCTATCTTTTAATACTTAATGCAGTGTGATCCTAGATAAGTCATCTGCCTTTTGCCCATCTGTTTCCTCAAATGTAAAATGGAGATAATAGCCATCTGCTTCAAAGAGTTGTGGAGATGAAATGAAATAATATCTGTAAAGCATTTTGCAATTCTTAAAGTACTATATAAATACTAGTTATTATTATTATTGTTATTTTTTATTACTCTAGATATGATTTGACCAGCAACCAGGACCATATACTTTTATCTCCTTTCCTATTTTTACATATAAAAGACAATCTAAGGTAGTATCTTTTCATTGTCAGAATAGAATAGAGAATAAAGAGTTGGCTTTGAGGAAAATTAATATTATGCTATATTTCCTAATAGGCAATATTACATTGTGATGCATCTTTTTCCTCAATTTTTTCAGATCCCACCTTTGAAGAGCAAAGCGTTTCTGAACAATGTGATCATTACCAAACCCAACTCATCTGTTCTGGGTAGGCCATTCATTTTCTTTTCCCCCCCATAAAAAATAACCAGTTTGAACTATGCCCTCCCAGGAGCCAAGTCCCCCATCCTTGCTTTCTCTATAGTTTTCTTTCTCTATTTTTGATCTTCCTGGTTTAGGAATCAGTACAATATTGGTGTCATGCCATCCTTGCTTTCTAATCATTGATTGAGGTGATTTGATCTCCAATGGGGAAGCAAACTGGGCATGGGGGTGGGAAGAAAAGAGGAGGGGACCTGAATAAGCCAAGATTACTAGGGGTAGCTGGGTCTCATAAAGCAACTAGTATTCCTTAAGAGCAGAACCAGGAGAACCTTATACACAGAGGCTGTGTATAAGACTGTGGCACAATCAAATGTAATGGACTTCTCTACCAGCAACAATGCAATGATCCAGGACATTTCTGAGGAACTTATGAGAAAGAATGCTGTCCACACCCTGAGAAAGAACTGTGGGAGTAGAAACACATAAAAAAAAATCTTTATCACATGGGTCGATGGGCACATGATTGGGGGTGTAGACTCTAAATGATCACCCCAGTGCAAATATCAATAAAATGGAAATAGGTCTTGATCAATGACACATGTAAAACCAGTGGAATTGCTTGTTGGCTATGGGAGGGGGTGGGAGAAGGGGAGGGCAAGAGCATGAATCATGTAACCATGGAAAAATATTCTAAATTAATTAATTAAATAAATGATTTCAAAGCAAGCAAACAAACAAACAAACAAAAACAACCTAATATTCCTTAAGTGCCAGGCAGAAACGTGACCATCCAAATCTGTTAATCAACTCATCTACCAACTAGAGTTGCCTTCCATTTGCCAAGGGAAATCCAAATGATATATGTACTATCAGGTCAATCAAAAGGAAGACACACTTATGTTCACCAGGTACTGTCAGCTCTGGGTCCTTTGGCACAAATGGAGGCAAGCCAGAGACTCCTTTATTAACAGATTTGGTGCCCTATTAATAAGGAGTTACCTTGAGAGAAGAATTTCTGTTAATCCCTTTTGTTAAATGGTACTCACAACAGCTTCAAAGTCAGGAAGACTGAGGTTCAAGTCCTCCTCTGACAAATGCTTTCTTATGACTTTGGACAAGTCCTTCAACATCCCAAGTATCATTCTAAAACTAAAGATTACAGAGCAAGTAAAGAAAGCTCTGCACTGGGAGAGGGAATTTACCCACTGGGAGCACCTTACTCTAATGAAATCACAGGTCATATTTTAAAAAATTTCTCAGCCTTTTAAAACTTGCAGTGATTTTCATGTGAACTGCTATCAAGATACTTTCATCCTGTATTCATATGACATTTTTAAAAATGAAAAGCAGGTCATTGTATTTATTACTAATAAATTACTGTTGATTTTAGCCCATCATTCTAATTGAGTGAAGTCATCCTGAGCCTTTATTCTGTCATCTAGTCTATAACTCTCTCAGCTTTGTGTCATCTATGAATTTTATTGGTGTGCCTTCATTCTCTACCTTCAGCCAAGTCATTGATAAAAATGTTGAACAGTTCATAGAGCCAAGAATGGAGCCCTGCAGGTGTTAGAGACCTCCCTCCAGTTTAACAATAATCCCTTAATCAGCATGCTTTGGTATAAAATTGTCACCCAGGCAGGAATCTACCTAACATTCTTAAGCACAGAAAATTCCTACAGGTTCAATTTACTCTGCAGAGAAGTTTATGAATTCATTCTAGATCTGTCCTACATACCATAAGAATATAATCTTGGCAAGTGAATTTAAATATATTTGAGGATCCAATACTTAAATCCTGAGGCTATTATTCATGAACAAATCAAACACCCCATCTCTTTGTTATGCCAATTGTTTTATTTTCCCTGCACTGCTTCTACAACATCTGCCAGGCCAAAACTCTTCACTCTTTCAATAGCTCCACAACCTAAAAGTGGACACCAATATCTCTCATGATCAACCAAAGGTCAAATTCTTTTCAACCAGCATCCAGGTAGCAGCCAAAGGGCAACCAACTCAGGGAAAAATGAAGTTGCTCCAGTTTAAAAAAACAAAACCAAAAACAAACAAACTTTAAGTTGCTGATGGCACGATTGACTTTAATGATCCCAAACTGTCTGCAATTTTATTGATTTTGTTTGTGAATGGAAGAGGGAATGATAACAGCTCTGGCTAAGATAGGCAGAATGTGGGCAGATGCTATTCCCATTTCTACACACAGTTTCGCCAAGCCATTTTCCATCTTTCCGAACATAAAACAAAATGAAGACAAGTGTTATTGCTTATGCTACCAGCTACCCCAAAAGCAGTGGAGTTTATTGTATACTCATTTCCTAGATAACGTATTAAAACTACACTACCTAGATGAAAACACTCAGTGCTTCCAGAACAAAACTGATTTGCTGTTAAGATACCTTATAAAACACTCATAATTACCAAAACCACCACTGAAATGGCAATTTGAGTCCTTATATATAAATGCCATCCCTGTTACTCCTAATTCAGCAGAAACCTCATACAACATCCCGTGTTTAAGCGTCTAAATACATGACTGCAGCAGCTTATGCTCTGTAGGGGCTCATTCCTCTAATGTGGCTCGTAAAGCCTCATTTCAAATATGGCAAGAAGAAAAAGGCAAGTAAGCAAAAAATAAATTCAATCAAGACAAGCAATGAAGTCTCCTCTAGTAGGTGCTTCAAGGGATAAGTTAAAGGAACAAAGACCTACCTTCAGAGACCTTGGTGGATCTGCAAGAGAATTTAGAGAATTTGGTTCCTTTTTCATCCCAGAAGGTTTTTTGGGGGGCCGAGGTGGTGGGAGTAAGGCTGGGTTCTCATACCTCCTTATCATGTAATATTGTTCTTCACTGATCTCTTCTACAGTGTTTCGGACTGGAAATGAGTCAATGACATCCACTGTACAACTAACCAACTGGACAGCCATACCCAAGCGGCTGACAGGAATTTCCCAGCTCTCACTGGGGTTAGTGAGGTCACTGATGAGCAGGTAAGAGTCGGTGATCTTTTCCTCCAGCTGCAAGCCAGGCGTGGCGGCCAAAATGTCATTTTCAATGGAGAGGTCTCTCACAGAGACCTTGACGTTGAAAGGCAAGGGAAATTGAGCACACAGCGTGGAAAGCTCATACTGCTTCTTGTCGTGAATCACTTCTATGAAGCTGCCTTCCATATACAGAGGTAGAAGAATGGGCTGGTAGTACTCTTGGAGGATTTTTTCACAAGCCAGAACACCTACTTCCTTTTTGATCCCCTTACACCAAATTTCACTGGTCTGTGAGCATGGAACTAAAAACTGATCCCCCACAGACACAGATGACAGCTCTTCACAGGAAGAATCAAAGGCTTTTGTGGCTACCACGTGGAGGTTCTCTTCATCACTCTTTGCTATCTCCAGGTCGTAGGCAGTAGGGAACTCCCGGGGTCTCCGCTTGAATTTCCCTTTATAGCTAGTTGGAATCAAGAAATGCCTTTTGGGAGAATCACTTCTAATCTCTGAGGCTAAGATCCTTGATGCCTGATACTTTTTGTGGATCACAATGATTTTCCCAGGTTGCAATAAGCCACTGGCCAATGGATTTTCTTTAGGTCCTTCTATCACTTCAGCTGCCATGGGAAAATCCTTACTAGTCTTTTCAAAAAGATCTTCAGTGGTTAGAACCTGAAGGAAACACTTAGCATCATAGCAGTCAGTTATGTCTTTGACTTCCACATCAAGGTCAGAGAGGATGTGAACTATATCTTTTTGGACTGAAAAAGAAAAAAAAAAGAAATTTTGCACTTAAACGTGACCTAGCCACATTTTTGTGTGTGTGATAATGATAATATCTTTAGAGTGCTTCCCAGTACCATGTACAAATATCTTTATTATATATATATATATGCATATATAC
>NW_025383989.1:0-2495 GCF_016433145.1 Gracilinanus agilis
AACCTATCTGAAGAAGGGGAAAGAAAATATTATTCTATACATTTCTGAGTCAGAAAAACTGAAACACAGCCAGCCAGCAGAACTGAGACTATAATTAAGGTATCATAGCTTCAGTATATGACTATGTTCTCGAATGAGTTTTAAAAGGCCTCTAAAACTAGAAGTTGATAATCATTTTTTTGTCACGGACTCCTTTGGTAGTCTGGTGAAACCTATAAACCATCTTGGAATAATGCTTGTTAACGTTCACAATTGAACAAAATACTGCATATCAATGAATTTAATGAAAATAAAGATGAAATTTTTCTCACTCCAGTTTTCTGATCTCTCAAAATCTATTCATGGACCTCTTAAGGGTTCCTGGACCTTATGGGTTAAGAGCCCTTGCTCTGAAGAAAGCTATTGTTAGGACCAGAAGATTAAGGCCAAAGGACAGAACAGAGTAAGGGAGAACACCGGCTCACCGCTGCAGCCCAAGATGAGCTCTTATGCTTCCTATTTCCAAACCCCAGAAGACAATTTCGGAAATGAGCTAATATGGTTTTCCCTCTGTGTGTAAGAAACAGAGAAAAAAAATCGTCTCTCCCACCCTCCAGAGGGCTATGAGTGGTAATGAGTGTTTCTATCTATAGGCTTTGAGAATGCTTTGCTGTGTAGGAACAGGAATCATATTCAGAGTAGGAATGTGGTTAAACTTTTTTTTAATTAAACTCATGTGTGACTTCCATGCTCAGTGTTCAGAGTCCTGACTTTGCATGGCCACCTCCCTCACCTTGCTCAGCTATGGATTATCTAGGTCCAAGGCAAGGGATGTGTTCCAAAGCTATTTTAAAACTGGGTAACAGAGCCAATTCTGGTCAAAACTCTGAAGCATGAGGCAGCTTGATGGCTCCATGGAATGAGAGCCAGACCTAGAGACAAGAGGTCCTGGCTTCAAATCTGGCTTCAGATACTTCCTAGCTGTGTGACTTTGGGCAAATTGCTAAACCCTCACTGTCTACTGTTCTTCTGCCTTGGAACCAATAAACAGTATTAAGATGGAAGGTAAGGGTTTAAAAAAAGAAAAACAAACTGTGAAGCAGATGAAGTTCACTAACTTCCTGAAGTCCCCTACCCCATGCCACACACAACTTTCCAGTACCCTTCACTGGTTCTTCTTCTGTTCTTCAATCAACTGTTAAGAGTCTGGGAATGTTTAATGTCTGAAGAATTGTGCTATGGAGCTTGTGTTGAGGTATAGCTGCCTCTGATTTCACAAGCCTATTTAAGAAATGAGAGGCAGTCCGGATAGTGGATAGGGAGCAGGAATTGAAGTCAGGAAAACCTGGGGTCAAAACCTCTCTCTCATATACAATGGCACCGTGTTTTAACCATGGGTAATTCACTTTACCCTTCAGTGCCCCCAAGAGATTCTCTGGAAGTTCAAGGGAAAGAAGGTAGTTTCCCAAAAAGAGAAAGATCTGAAGGAGGATATCAGAGCCATTTCCAGTTTTCATAGATCACCCAGGACATTGGAGGCTCTTGACAAGAGTCCATCTTCCCTCACTGGTAGCCAATCACATTAGGCAGAGCACCCCATCACTAGGGACTGTGGTATCTTCTCAGAGTTCCTTTCCCTCAGCAACAGGCTGGAGCATACATCCACCTCAATGGGAGAAGCCCAATTCAGCAAATCAAGGATTTCTCCTACCTCAATACAATTATAGGAAAATTGCTGATCTGCATGAGTGGTAGAGGGAGTTTCCATCCTGGGTGTACCCTGAACCAATGAAATCATAGATCCAAGCCCCATTCCATCTCAGACAAAAGAGAGAGAAGAAAATTTAAGAACTATCAAAGTGACAGCTATATGGCAAGTTTAGAGATGGGAGGTCTTGGGTTCAAAGCTAGCCTCAGACACTTCCCAGCTATGTGACCCTGGACAAATCACTTAATCTCAATTGCCTAGCCCTTACTGCTCTTCTGCCTTGGAAAAAATACTTCGTATCAATTCTAAGACAAAAGATGAGAGTTTTTAAAAAAACTCCATCAGTATGTACATTTTATGTTTATGTCAGAGGTGTGGTGAGAAAAAGTCTTCAAAGTGGAGAAAGAGGTTTGAAAAGTAAAGTATGGTTTAATACATCAAAAAGTCCTAATAAGTACCTACTCTGTGCTTAATTAAGTACTTGCATTATGCTAAGTCCTGAGTATGGAAATCCAAGTAATGAAATGATCCCTATTTTCAAGGAGCTTACAGATTATCAAGGGGGAGCAACCAGGAGGACCAGAAAAGGGAATAAGCATTTATATAGCACCTACTAGGTACCAGTCACTTAAGTGACAAAAAAGCTAGTAATGTGTGTGTCTGGATTTGAACTCAGGTTTTCATGACTCTAAAAGATAGAACACTTTATGGTTTAAGAGCCTGCGGGGGTAGGGGGAGGGAGGGAATGGGGAGGGGAAGACAGACAGACAGACAGACAGACAGACAGACAGACAGACAGACAGACAGA
>NW_025383990.1:0-5319 GCF_016433145.1 Gracilinanus agilis
CCCCCGCTCTCCCTCTCCCTCTCTGTCTCTTTCTAACCCCCCCTTTTCCCCCCACCTCTGGAAATCTACCAAAAGAGATGAAGACGTGGGAAAAAAAAAAAAAAGGTGGGGAGAATCGTTGGATTGAGAGTAGTATGGACTGGCCTAGCCTGGGCTCCCCAGCCTCTCTTCCAGCCAATGCAAGAATTTCTCGGCCTTTTGACTTTGTTTTCCACGAACTACGCCGCCCCAACCCCCACCAGCTTGGATTTGGCGGAGAGCTGCATTGTGAAGTGTGGGTTTTTTAAACAAAAGGGTATCCTGGTCCTGAAACTCTACCGGCCTCCCCCTTCTGCCTGTGGCCCATGAATATTGGTGGGAGGGAGGGGGGGCAAGATAATAGGTTGAACCACAGTCCCCAGATAAAAGGTTTGAGGTCCCTGGGCACCAACAGCAGCAAACTGCCCCTTACCACTTCCCTACCTTCCCCCTCAGCCAGCCCCTCTCCAACTTTATCCCTCCCACCAGAACCCCCAAAACTGCTGATACAGACTGTCACTCGAGTATGTATGTGTGTATGCCTGCTTGAAAACCAATAAAAGTGCGGAAGAGGTGGGGAGGGACTGGTGGTATAAGAGAGTTCTCCTTCCTAACAAAAGACTGGTTTTTCTTTGCAAGTTTCTTTTCAAACTTGACCAGAAGAAAAGGTGGGTATTGATTGTGAAGATAGGGTGTGGGCCTGAATCAAGGTGTTTACATGACATTCTATACTCCAAAATACGTAGAATGTTTATAACAGATGTTTCTTATCTTTTTTCCCCCTGAAATAAAATTCGAGACTTAAAAAGTCACCAGCTTGAAGAGTGATGTATAAAAATATCTTTTTTATGTTTGCCTTTGATAGAGAAATTCCAGGTTCTTTTATCTTTTTCTAAGCCTTCTCATCCCTGGCTACTTGGGACTATTTTACAGTTACAGTTTCATTCAACAGCATTGATTTCTGGAATTGGTGCGGGTGGGGACTTGGATGTAAGAGAATTGTCACTGAAGATTGGTCCAAAGTGGGTGTTTTTAAATGACGTGAAGGGGGAGGGATATGTCAGGTATGGGACTTAACTTCCTTTTTTCACTATCTTGATGTCTCAATTGTGCAAATTAAATGCTAATAATAATAATAAAGTGTATTTAATTATCTTTGAGAGATCTAGCCCTTTAATTGTATTTAACTGGGCTGTAACATTTTATTGGTTTAACCAAACCACACCTCCTCCCCCTCCCACCCTTAGCAATATAGGAGAGGGGGTGATGGGTAGATAATGAATCTCGAGCCTTTATTGGCTTTCTGTTTAGATGGGGAGAAGAAAAATAGCCCCCCTTCATCACCCCACTCTTTTTAGGGTTCCCTTTTTGGAATGGGGTAAGCCTGGACCACAGAGCTAAAATCCTTACAGGGATTTGTTTAAAGGTGCTTCTGGATGGGAGGGAGCTTAAAGGGGGGGACAACTAGAGATTGATCCCTATTAATTGAAACCCAAAGCATACATCTTTTGGAATAATGAAGGAGAATTAAACATTTTTAAAACTTCTCCAAACCAAAAGTCCTGAAACCCCTGGTTACAAAGAACTTTCACTGAATAACAAAGGGCTATTGGAGCCCAGACAGACCCAGGGTCCTAAAATTCAGGGATTTGGAAAGGCCCAAAACTTGTGTTTTCTAGATTTAAAAGGAATGCAGACAGAATCATCAGGAAACAAGTTGTTAGCCCTTATGTATGACCCCTCAAATGATGGAAAAACCCTTTGGATATGGTTTGATTTTTTTTTTTTCAATGGCTGGGATCTTACTGGAAGAGGGTAGAGGGGAAGGGTAAACATAATTTTTTTGTCGATTTGAGAAATGGTTAGATTGAACCATGCTGAGGCTTATATATATGCATATATATATACACACATATAGTATATATGTTTTAATATGTTTATAATGTCTTATATATATAACATAATACACATATAACATGTATTATATGCATATATGTATCCATGCCCTCCTTTGGAGACAATTCCATTCTGTTTCCCTTCATCTCTCCCTTTGTCTATTTTAGGGGTGATGGAGTAAAGCTATTTTGAAGGCTGAATTCTCCCCCAAAAGCACACTATAACAGCCCACCCACCCCCAAAAGGAGAGAAAACTGAGTGTGGGGAAATTTTAAAAAGAGAGTTTGGTGACAAATGAGGGGGAGAATTAATTTTTATCTTTCTTTTTTGGGGTAACCATTCCCCTTACCTTTCTCAGGGAAGACATTGGCCTTATGTAGAATGTCCTAGAAGCCTCCCTATTTCTTTAACTTAAAAAAAAGTAGTCAGAAGGCCACTTTGGGGTAAAATGAAGCAGATGGAGAATCATGGGGTAAATGTGTAAAAGAGGAAAAGATAAAATCTGAACTTGCTCTAAGGTATGATATAAGAAAAATTTCACTTAGATCTTCTTATCTCACTTCTGCTTTCCCTGATAGAAAAACTAAAATGAAAGGTGGCAATGGAGACCCCCAAATCCCCCAGAGAAGGGAATCTTTTTCCATATTGTCAATGAGTTGGTTACAGTCCCTCTCCACATCACTCTCTGGAAGAATAAGGCCCCTGGCTTGGTGAAAGGACGGGCATTGGCATGGATACCCTCACCTGCAAGACCATGCTGATCACTCTCCTTAATAAGCTTGGCCCATACTGCTGAGGCAGAGTCCAGGATCCAACCCCGACCCTGCCAAGAACAAAAAGGCCTGTCCTTTGCCTCCCAGAATTTAGCTAGGTTCCTATTGATTCCGTCCCTCCTTTCAATTGATCTCCTCCTACACCACTACTATTCTCCTCCTTTGACCACCCCAATGTTCTGAAAACTTTTCCATTAGTTTACCCAAAAAAAAGTTTCCCCTTTAAGAGGCTCCTGTAAGAGCCAATGCCAGAAAAAGCCATTTCAGTTTTCTAAGACAAAACTCTTCTGTGTGAATCCTGGGAGGGAGCAGGCTCAACCAGAACCCAAAGCCACTGAGTTCCTGGGTTATTCCAAGAATCCCAGCAAGAGGCAAGTCACTTGCTTCACCTGGGCTGAGGCCCTGGAAATGTCTGGGGAGGGGGAATAGGGGAAACACTCATCACCCACACGTTCTGTCTCAAGGGAACATTTCTATCGGGCAAAAGCACTGTCCTGGGTATCGCTTTGGAAAAGTGTGAGTGGGTATAGTGGTATAAGCCTTTGAGAAACCCATCTTAACTTAGGTCTGTAGGGTGATCTCACTGTTGGGTAGCTTACTTCTCTAAGAAACCTATTTCTATATTCTTTGAAATCACCCTCCTTCTTGATATCCCTAATAATTACTCAGGTAATCTTCAATTGAAAGGACTGAGAAAAGTCAATTCAGCTATGTGTGTCAAGAAGTTTGAGGAACAGGGGCAGCTAGGTGGCTCAGTGAATTGAGAGCCAGGCCCGGAGATGGGAGGTCCTGGGTTCAAATCTGGAGTCAGACACTTCCTAGCTGTGGGACCCTGGGCAAGTCACTTAACCCCCATTGCCTACCCCTTACCACTTTTCTGCCTTGGAACCAATACCCACTATTGATTCCAAGACAGAAGGTAAGAGTTTAAAAAAAAAAAAAAGTTTGAGGAACCCAAGAGTGGCCAAAACCCATTTTTTTCCCCCACCCATAGGCAGCTAGGAATGGCTGTAGACTGTGAAACTTGGAGTCAGGGAGAGCTGAGTTCAAATCCTTCCTCTGACATTTAGAAGCTGGTTAAATCACTTTGCTTCCATCTGTCTGTTTCCTCATCTATAAACTGGGGACCATAACCTACCTCCCAGGATTGTAGTGAGGATTAAATGAGATATTTGTAAAGCACTTTGCAAACCTTAAAAATGCTATTTCTGCCCTGCCCATCTGCACCCTTCACTGAGGCAAGGAATTTATGCACATGGTCACTTGGAATCTGAAAGTGAGACAATTTTGTTAATTTTCACTGTAGAAGGAGTTAGGAATGGTCATAGGCCCTGAAAATGGGTGGGATTAGGAGTTTCTGGGTTCCTCATGGAAGGAGTTCTTGACCTAAAGTCCATCAATCCCGTGGAAATATCTAGGGGTGGGGGCGGGGAAACCACTCATTAACTCATAGTCTCTAACAGGAATGGGGAAAATATGTCAGGCAAAGGACATTGTATAGGATATACCTCTTTTGGGGGGAAGTGAGAATCCCCCACCCTCTCAAGGGAAAGGGATAGATTTCAGGGGTTTCATGAATTTTGTTGGAAAAAAAGTTACATCATCTCTATGTCATTGGTTCCCTTTGGTATTTTATTTTGTGCATTTACAGGCATTATTCTGAGAAAGGGTCCATAGGTTTCCCCAGACTGCCAAAGGGGTCTGTGGCCCAAAAAAGGGAAAGAATCTCAAAAAGGGATGAGAGCTGGAGAGTATTTACTTGGTGGGTTGGATAAGATGGTTGGATTTGGCGGGGAGTTAGAGGGTGGAGGCCAAGCTAGTTTGAACAAAACACAGAGTGGCTTCTTTGCTAGACTCTATTTCTCTGCTCTCCTTCGCAGCGTACTGCCCCAGCTTTGGCGGGGGGGGGGGAAGTTTGGGGGTTGGGGAAAATGGACCGGGTCCCTCTCCCTTCTCTGATTGGACAGAGATGTCCTCCTCGCCTGAGCGCACAGGGCATACATTCAGGAACGCTCTTCTTCAGGGCGGTGGGCTTTGAAGCTGGCTAATTAGGACTGGAGCTTTTCACAGCTGGCTTCTTTTGAGACCCCCTTCCCCTCCCCCTCCTCCGTCACAATCAGAGGAACCCCTGCCCAGTTCCTCCTCCTCCCGAGAGCCTGCCGCTCATTGAAACCACCTGAGGAGGCCCTAGCATTTGCCGACTGGTAGAGCAGGGCAGTTAGAAGGGAATGGGATTTGGGGAGGTGAATCGACATTCATCCCTACGAGTGTGTGTGTGTGTATTTATCTGAAGGGCCAAGACGTAAACTCTCCGAGTTAACGAGTACTTAAAGCGTCTTCCTCCCCCACTCCTGCCCTCCCCCTTGCACAGGCCTCGGGGGGCAATCTCTTCCCTCCCTACTCCCCTTCATTCCTGTCCCAGCTGTGGAGAAGAGCCAGCACCCTAGCTGGGGGCTCGACGCCGGGGCCCCTTTGTTTGAAAGCCAAGCTCTCTGAAGCCTCCAGCCCCCAAAGCGAGCCCTTATAATTAGTCCCAATCAGGGTGATTATTTGTGTTTATGTCGGGACCTTTTTCGGAACTCACATCCCCAACTGTGATTTCATTCCAGACCTGGGGGGGTGGGTGGGGGGG
>NW_025383991.1:0-2792 GCF_016433145.1 Gracilinanus agilis
CAAGCGAAAGAAGACTATTTTGACCAACCCTTCACTGAATTATCCAGATAATAGTAAAACTATGTGTGTCCATACATTATGTAGACATTATCACAGGTGACACATTAATAAATGTTTCTTTCATTGAAGTATTAATCTCATTGAGTCTACCTAGGCAGGTTCAGGGCACAGAGCTAATCACACGATGTGTTCCCCACCATCAGCACCATGTTGGGTTAGACAGACTTGAAGCATGGAAGAGATCACAGAAGTTTAACATGCCCATTTTAAGGGGTCTTTTAAAATAGAAAAGCAGATCTATCTTGATAATCAAGTATGAGGGAATGCTTTATGATTTGACTTATAAACATACATATATATATATATAAAAAGAGAAATACATACTTGTGTACACCCATCAATACAATCTTCACCAAACATGCAAGAAAAAGCCCTGAAGTTATTATATAAATATATATTTTGTAAATGTAAAAAATATAAATGCATTTATATCCTATAACTATAATACAAATATGTTGTATATAAATATATTACATAAATATAATATATAAATATGTCACATATATATATATAATATCCTCTAGGTCTTTTCTTAAGTACTCTTTGTCAGTTACCAACTTTTCTCTTCTGGTTCCCTCAAGATATGCTCCAGGACCAACAACTATGGGGTCCCATGGTCAGTTACGCCATTTTATCATATTCCCTATACTCAGTATTCTTCAAGGGTTCCCACTTATCTCTAGAATCAAATTGGAACATGTCCATTTGGCATACATCCTCCTTTTGGGGGATCAGTAAAATTCTTATCAGCCTGGATCAACTTAACTTTTCAGTTTTATTACTCCTTCATAGGTTCTGTTTGGGACAGCCAAACTAGTCTTTTTTACTATTCTTTGCCCAATCCTATTATTTGTGCTCATTTTAATTGTTTAGAATACGTTCCTAACTCCACCTTTGCCTCTTGGAACCCCAGCTTCTTTCTTTCACACTTTACTTCACATACTACAATCTACAAGAGGCTTTTCCTGATCCCTCTATTACTGCTTCCCATCAAAATTATCTTGCATTAATTTTGTTTGTTCTACTATGTATATATAACTTATCTCCCCTTATAAAACCTAAACTTTTTAAACGTTGGAATCAGTTCTTTTTTATCTTTGTTTCTCCAGCTTAGAGTCAGGCACATGGTAGGCACTTAATAAAAATGTATTGATTATTTCCAGTTTTGTTTATATTCAGACATTGTATCATATACGGGGAATTTCACCCTTACTCCAAATGTCTTTATCTGTTCTTGTGCTATTTACAACAAAAATTCAAAAAGGATGTACGTCACCAGTCTGGGGACTTTTATATGAATAGAACTCAACCTGTCTATGAATTAACAGGCAAGAAATAGAGAAATGTTTGAGTCATAGAAGGTAAGCGCCTTGCCTAGAGTCAAAGAGTAGGCATTAGACCTGGAATGTGAACTCAACCCTAACTGATGCAAAACCTAGCATTCTAAGTCAATTGACTACACTACCTGCTATTCAATATTTTGAACAACATTTGGAGGTCCTTTCATTTTCATGCTCTTAAATTCTCCTTGTCCTTTCTTTATATTGATGGACACGGTCAAACCTGCTCCAGACAAGGAACATTTTAGACTCTAATAGGAGAGAATGACTTTTCTCTGACCATGTAATAATAGTCTTCCATGTCTCATTAAGCTTTATAGTTAAAAACAACTTTGGAAAAGCTTCTGGGCAGAGATTTCAGTCGCCAAGTTTGAAGTAGAATTAGTATCAGCAGCCAAGTTATGGCCTATCATGAAAATATGGCTTTCTATCTCATGAGGGAGGTTGGCTTCACAGAACAATTTCATGGAAAATGGCAGAAACCCCATCTGATTCTGGATAGTCTTGTCATTCAAACCAAGATCTACTTATCAATAATAAAAATATGGATGGGGGCAGCTGGGTAGCTCAGTGGATTGAGAGCCAGGCCTAGAGACGGGAGGTCCTAGGTTTAAATCCGGCCTCAGACACTTCCCAGCGGTGTGACCCTGGGCAAGTCACTTGACCCCCATTGCCTACCCTTACCACTCTTCCACCTATAAGTCAATACACAGAAGTTAAGGGTTTAAAATAAAAAAAAATAAAAATAAAAATATGGAAAAGGTCTGCAGAATAAGGTCTATAGCTTTTCCAAGTCCAGTAAAACATGCTAGATTTAGACCTCATTAATGGAGAATGAGTAATAATTTGGAGTTGGATTGATTTATCTATATTTCCTATGAAAATAGCATTTGCTGAGCAAAAGTATTGTAGAAGGCAACAGGGGAAATGTTCAGCCTACTTAGATTTTTCAAGCACTTAAAAACTCCCTTTTTTAGCCAGTATCATTTGCATATAAAATGTATGAATTACAATGATAATAACTGACCTATATAGCTTCTTTTGGAGTTACAAGGCAATTTAAAAACACTCTAAAGAAAAGTTAAGTTGAGAATGGTAGAGTGATTTTCCCAGGCTACTAAATGTCAGAGAAAGGATTTGAACTGAGAAATTCCTTACTCTAGGTCCAATGTTAAATCCACTAAGCTAAATTGCTTTGCATTTTAAGCAATTTTAACATGATACTGTCATTAAGATTCAAAAGGCACCACTTTATGCTAGTGCTTTCTGTATTTCATGATAGCAAAATCGCATCTCTTAAAAAGTCCTATATTTTAGACTGAATTTTCATATATCTCTATCTCTATCTCTATCTATCTATCTATCTATCTATCTATCTATCTATCTATCTAT
>NW_025383992.1:0-2436 GCF_016433145.1 Gracilinanus agilis
TATATATATATATATATATATATATATATATATATATATATAACTAGTAGTAATTAATATGGTGTTTTTAGGTTTCCAAAGAGCTTTAAATGTATTATCTCATTAAATCATTGCAACAAGCATGTGAGTTAGGTACTATTATTATTCCCATTTTGCAGATGAGGAATCTGAAGCAGAAGGAGATAAGTGAGCTACCTAAGATTATTTTGTGTGGTAGGAAGGATTTTAATTCAGGTCTTCTTAACTCCGAGTCCAGAACTCTATTCAACTTAGTCCAACTTAGTTGTCCTACTCTCATGGAGTAAGTATATAATAGATGATTGAAGGAGGAATATTGCACACATGGACACACACACATACACACATAGAAAGAACTATAATCTAAAATGATATATAATAAATAACTATAATATAGACTAATGTATAATATAGAAATAAGATACAAACCAAGACCTATATAAGATTGGAGATGCTTAAAAGATCATTATTTAAAGGTAAGTAGGTGAAAAAGAGCAGAAAAAAGAAGATTTTGGAATAGTCATTTTTGTGGGTGAAGGTAAAGAGAGTAAATAAACATACCGAGAATAAGTAACCCAGTTTCAATCCAGTTTCATCGTCATAGAGCAAGTGAAGAGTGAGATAAACTACCCTTTTTTAAGCAAACCACATTTTTATCATAAGTCCATTGATTTCAATAATTCATATGATGTATTACAGATTCTTAATTATTTAAGAAAGCCTTTAAATCACATGCTTTCATTTTACCATAAGAATCTATTGCTAAATTCCAATGTTTGAGAACTATAAAATGAGTTTTCAAACAGTTCAGTAAACAAACATTTAGCAAATGCCTATTATGTGTCAAGCACTATTCTAAGTGCTAAAGCAAAAAATAAAAAATAAAACAGTGCTTACCTTTGAGGAACTCACAGTCTAACAGGGGAGACAACATGCAACAGTTTTGTACAAACAAAAAATAGACAAGATAAACACAGTTATCTTAGTAGGAGGACTTAGGGACTGGAAAGTATTTTTTTCAGAAAATAAGACTTTAAACTAAGTGGTAGAGATCAAGAGGGGAGGGAGTCAGAGAGAGAGAGAGAGAGAGAGAGAGAGGAATAGAGAGAAACAGAGATAGAGAAAGAGAAAGAGACAGGCAGACAGAGAGGTAGAGATAGAGACAGGCAGACACAGAGGTAGAGACAGAGACAGAGAGTTGGTTCCAGGAATGGGGAAGAGCCAGTGAAAACTCTTGGAGTTAGAGGATGTTTGAGGAACAGTAAGAAGGTGCATGTTTGCTAAATGGTTTTGTTCATAAAGGATAATAAGGTATGAAAAAGATAGGAAGTCGCCAGATTATGGGGAGCTTTAAAAGCCAAGTACAAGATTATATTTGATCATGGAGGTAATAAAGAGCCACTGAGGTTTATTGAATAGGCACAGGGTTGGGATTAACTATCTGGGTGAGTGTAAGGAAGAACAATTTGACAACTGAGTGGAGGATGGACTGGAGTGGAGAGACACTTGAAGCAAGTAGACCAATGAACAAGGTATTTTAGGAGTTCAAGAATGAGATGATGTAGACCTGTACCAGAGAAGAGAAAGAAAAATATATGAAAGATGTTATGAGGTAAAGAAAAGATTAGATATGGATTATGAGAGGAAGGAATTAAGGATGAATGGGTTGTAAATTAGGCAAACTGGGAGGATAGTAGGACTCTCAAGAGGGAAGTTAAGAAGAGGGAAGTGTTTTAGGAAAAAATGATGAGTTCAGTTTTGGACATGTTGAGTTTAAAATGTCTATGAGACATTCAAATTCAAGATGTCCAGAAGGCAGTTAGAAAATGTGAGGCTAGAAGTCAGAAGAGATGTTGGGATTGGACAAATAGAGCAAGATTAAAATTGAATCCATTGGAGCTGAAACAGTAATCTAAAATTCTTGACCATTCTAAGAATAAAATACAAAATTCTTTGAAAAAGTTATAGTAAATACTGATCTGTGTTAGAGATAAAGGAGAAATAATTAGGCAGATGTTTTGTTATTTTACAAAGAATATATGTAATATTAAATCTTAGCACATGTAGAGAAATAACATGTATGTATACATATAAATGTATGTGTATATATATTATACATAGTGTGTGTGTGTGTATGTATCCATGTCTGAGAGCAAGTATAGCATAGAGAGTTAGCCTTAAAGCCAAGATAACCTAGGTTCAAGTCCCATCTCTTACACCCTCTCTGGTTGTGTGACCGTAGGCAAGTTACTTAACGCCTCAGTACTCCAGGCAATTCTTTAACATTGTAATTTATAGAACCAATCTTGATGGACAGATGAATGGATGGATGTTATCAAAAGAAAGAAAGAAGGAAAGAAAGAAAGAAAGAAAGAAAGAAAGAAAGAAAGAAAGAAAGAAAGAAAGAAAGAAAGAAAG
>NW_025383993.1:0-2160 GCF_016433145.1 Gracilinanus agilis
CCCCCACTCCCCCTTTATTCCTCTCCTTCCCCCAGGTCATCTCTGTCCCCAGCACCTTTGCCAGGCTCCAATAATAACGGAGATGCCGCCCCTTCATTTCCCCTCAAGTCCCCTAAGGCCAGCCTACAGTCCATGCCCCTCCCACCCATTCCTCCGGCCTCGCAGTCCACTATACTGGTACAGAAGAAAAGGCCTGGCCGAGGGGCGGGTAAGTAAGCCTCCACCCCGTGTTCTAGAGCCAATTCCTGCTGGCTTACAAGAGCTGATTGTTAAATATTCGGTGTGAGCATTTACACCTTAGAAATCGGCAAACACTACAAATCAAGGCTTCCTTTATTGTGTTGTTGATTGTAATGGGAAAAAAAAATGTTGATGCAGATTAACCTTAAAACTGTGCTGGGGAGATGGTCAACTTTTTGGAGAGCTGGTTGTTAAACATTTGCCAAACCACAGAAGATTCTGTTATTGTGGCAAAAGATTATAGAATCCCTCAGTGTTCTAGAACTCACGCAGCCATATAGATGGAGAAAAGATGGTGGATAGCACCAAGGACTTTCTTACTCAAACACTCTTCTGTGACTCCTTTTGAAAGTTGATTCCACCAATTTGGGTTGCAACCCATCCTGTGCAGCTCTTGTCTGTGTCTTCCCAAAAGGGAACCCTGTTCGAAGTCCAGTGATAAGCGGCAAAGCCAGGGTTTGGCCAGGTGAGCTAGATCCTCCGATTCTAAATCTAGTCTCTCTCCCCATCTTCCTTGACTCAGGTTCATACAGAGAGTAAGTAGGATTTGAACCCAGTTCCTGTGACTCCCAGGCGAATCTTGTTTCCACTGAAACAAAAAGCTCCTTTACCTTTAAATCCCTGACAAAAAAGAAAAGAGTGTTTGGCACATCCTCTGAACCTCAGCATTTCTATTCTTCCAGAGCTGGGTGGAAGGAAAGAGTATGCACTGAAAACTAAAAAATTCAGTGATGGAGGTGGGAAGGAGCTGTTTTCTGGGGAATCACATTTAACCCTGACGAGTGAGCTCTAGATTGTAAGCTCCAGGAGGGCAGGAAACTGCAGTCTAATAACTCTCCAGGTCTACACTTTCTTTTTTATTTAAACACAATTTTATTTTTAAAATATTTTCCATGGTTACATGATTACTATTCTCTCCTTCCCCCTCTTTCCTCTCCCCCTTCCCAGAGCTGTCGGTCTAAGATTTTCTTAGTATCAATTCTAAGACAGAAGAGTGACAAAGGCTAAGCAAATAGGGTGAAGTGACTTGCCCAGGGTCACAGTTAGGAAGTGTCTGAGGCTGGATTTGAACTCAAGGAGATGATCCTTTCTGACTCCAGGCTCAGCATTCTAGTCACTGTACCATCTAACTGCCTTTAATAATGATAGTTATTATTTTAAAATGTCAGTTGACTGACTAACTTTCCCCAGACATCTCCCTAAGACTTTAAGTTTCACGGCGAGGAGTTTCCTCATTGTGGGGTGGGGAAGAGGTCTTCTGAGCCAGTTAAATCATGAATCTGATCCAAATGGATGGTAGTAATAAATTTCCACTTCTTGTCCAGTTACTGATTCTATTCTCTTTTACTCTTTGCGGTTAGGAAGTTGGGCGTTAGAGCTAGTTTCTGTCCCACCTGCTGCAGCAGAAGCCCACCTCTTGGAGTCTCTAATCCAGATGGATGGAGAAGCCCAGACTCATCTTTCAGGAAGGATCAGGGTCTTCTCTAGGCTCCACGATCCAGTTCTGCTCTGTTCTCCAAAGGCCCATTTAGCCCTAGAACACTGTTACCATCTTTTGAATCCTCTTTAAGCAATTGTATACAGTTTTGGAACTGTATACACAGCCAAGTGGACGTTGCTAACCACACATGACAGAACGCAGCATTTTCCTCATGGTTCCACGAGGGAACTTTTCAAATATTATTATTCCTCTTGAAAAGATGAGGAAAATGGGGCAACTGTGGCTCAAAAGATAGAGCAAGATTCTGGATTCAAATATGGCCTTTGACACTTCCTAGCTGTGTAACCCTGGGCAAGGCACTGATCCTCATTTGCCTAGTGCTTACCATTCTGCCTTGGAATAGATAGATGGAATCAAATCTAAGGTAGAAAGAAGGTAAGGGAAGAAAAGGAAGGGAGGGAGGGAGGGAGGGAGGGAGG
>NW_025383994.1:0-5461 GCF_016433145.1 Gracilinanus agilis
CTCCTCCTCCTCTTACTCCTCCTCCTTCTCCTGTTCCTCTTTCTTCTCCTTCTCCTCCTCCTCCTCCTCCTCCTCTTTCTTCTCCTTCTCCTACTCTTCTTCCTTCTCTTCCTCCTCCTTCTTCTTCTTCCTCAGTCTTCCTTAATCAAATCCTTTAAATTTATTTTGCAAAATATATACCATATACAGTAAGAATCTTTTATCTGTGGTTTTGCTTTCTGCTATATCAGTTATCTGCAGTCAAACTGAATCGAGAAAGGTCTGCCCAAAAGCCCCAGAAATCCATGTGGCAACTATGAACTGTTGCTGTTGGCAGCTCTGCTTCTGTTTTCACTCTTCTAGGGGTTTATGTATGTGTGTGAGCAATGGGATGGGAGACTGTGGAGAAAGTCACTGAATCCTATTTGCCAAGATTTTGCCCTTGTCTTAGAATTGTTTCTAAGACAAAAAGTAAGGGTCTTAAAAAACCAGGATTTGAACCCAGATCTTCACAGCAGTCCTCTAGAGACAAAAAAAAATTCAGAAATAGTTCAGAAGGTTATAAGGTTTAGAGTTGGAAGAGACTTTAGTCCCTTTCCTCCCATTTTTAGGTGAGGAAACTGAGATCCATAGAGGTGAATTAACTCGCCCAAAGTCACACTGGCATTAACTGTCATAGGCTTGGATTTGAACCTTGGCCTTCTGGGGTCTTTCCTTTGCACAATGCCAATGATATGAGGAGGATGCTGATGGAAGGGTGAAGAAAACCCATTAATGTAATTTATAAGCCTCTTTCTTCTTGTATAGTCAGAGCCAGCTGGGGGTGGCCCAAAGGAGAAAATATTGGGATGTGTACTCCCGATAGCACAAATTATTCCAGGGATATTAAAGTGCATTGTTCACCCATAAACATCGTTTTTATGTTTATGAGATCCGTTGGAAGGCATAGTGATGGATGGAACGTAATAACATTTATTCAGGGGAAGAATCACATTCCTTTTCCTTCCAATATCCTTGATAAATCATCAAGCTTTACTGGATCCCCTCTACAGTGTTTTAAAGGATATCCTTGGCTAGAAGCGTTTGGCTAATGGACTGTCTCAGGTCAAACTTACAGGGAAGTCAGTGCAGCCCAGAGCTGCTGAAATATCGTTTGACCTTTGCCTTTTCTTAGGTTTGCAGATGCAGCTCAGAGCTGACTTGAGCATATTTAGTTTGTGGCATAAGGAGAACTGAGGGTAAGGGTGTGGAGCTAGGTGGCACAGTAGATAGAATTCCAGGTCTGGAGTCAAGAAAGCCTGAGTTCAAATCCAGCCTCAGATATCTACTGGCTGAGTGACCCTGGGGAAGTCACTTACTCCTATTTGACTCAGTTTTCTCAACTGTAAAAATGAGCTAGAGAGAGAGATGGTAAACAATTTGAGTATTCTTGCCAAGAAAACCCCAAATAGGGTCGTGAAGAGCTAGACATGAATGAAAACAACTGAACAATAAAAACAACAAATATGAGGAATACTACATGACTCATGAGGAGGTGACAGAAAGGGAATGAGTCCATGAATAGCAGAAATAGTCAGAGGCCTTGAATTCAAATCAAAATGGTGGAGTCACTACTGCTATAACACTGGGCAGATCCTTTAATCTGCCTGGCTTTAGTTTTTTTTTTTTCCTCTATGAAAGGCTTCCCTTTGGCTCATAGATCTAGAGGTGAAAGGGAAATCAGAGGCTATCAGGACCAATCCTTTTGTTTTACAGGTGGAGAAACTGAGACCTAAGGAAGATAAATGACTTGCCCAAGGTTGTATGGATATATAAGGCAGGATTTGAACCCAAGTTCTCAAATTATGGAGCCACTGATCTTTTCACCATCTCATATTGCCTCCTTTATCTATTAACAAATTGTATAACATTTTCTTCCTCTGTCCCCAATAAGCAGTCAGCCATTCAATCAATCAACAGGCATTTGGAAAGCCTTACTATGTGCCAAGCACTGTGCTAAGTGCTAGGAATACAAATACAATAAAAAAGAAAGCCAGCCCCTGCCCTTGAAGAGCTTCCATTCTAAAGGCAGGGAAGGGACAACAACACAAAAAAAAAACAACTGAAAATGGGATTGGGAGTAGAGAAGAACCTATACTGGGGCTTGATGGAGGAGTCCCAAGGGGTACAGCCAGGTGGGAAATTCAAACTCCTTGAGAACAAGGACTGCTACACTTTGTCTTTGCAACTCCAGCCTAAAAAATTCTTAGCATAGAATAGATGCTTAATAAATTGCTGATTGTGATGGTGATGGAATACTATTGTGCTTAAAGGAATAATAAACTGGAGGAATTCCATGTTAACTGGAAAGACCTCCAGGAAGTAATGCAGAGTGAAAGGAGCAGAACCAGGAGAACATTGTACACAGAGGCTGATACACTATAGTACAATCAAATGTAACTGACTTCTCTACTAGCAGCAATGCAATGACCCAGGACAATTCTGAGGCACTTATGAGAAAGAACATAGCAGCTATCCACATCCAGAGAAGGAACTGTGGGAACAGAAACACAGAAGAAAAACACCTCCTTGATCACATGAGTAGATGGGGATATGATTGGGGATGTAGACTCTAAACCAGTGATTCCCAAAGTGGGTGCTACCACCCCCTGGTGGGTACTGCAGCAATCCAGGGGAGTGGTGATGGCCACACTTTTTTTGTATTACATTCTATTCTGAGTTCAATAAATAGTTTCATAATTTCCAGGGGGTGCTAAGTAACATTTTTTTTGGAAAGGGGGCAGTAGACCAAAAAAGTTTGGGAACCACTGCTCTAAATGATCACTCTAGTACAAATACTAATAATATGGAAATAGGTCTTGATCAATGGCACATGTAAAATCCAGTAGAACTGCTCGTTGGCTATGGGAGGTGGGTGGGAAGAGGGGAGGGAAAGAACATGATTCATGTAACTCTGGAAAAATATTCTAAATTAATTAATTCAATAAATAAACTTAAAAAAATAAATTGCTGATTGGTTCACTTTTCCACTCATTAATTCACTCACATACTTGCTCACTTGTCATTCATTCATTTACTCATTCATCCACTCATTCATACATTTCCTCCCTCCTTTATTTTCTCATTCATTCATTTGTTCACTGGATTCTTTCATCCATAAAGTATTTAGAATACCTACTGAGTTAAGAGAAGGCTCTGGAGCTTGCTGCCTCAGTAAGGCTAGCTTAGTCTAACCAGGGAGATATGTTGCAGCTTTTTACTTTCAGCTTTGTTTGTCCCCAACAGGGCTGGTCCTATGTTTAGAATGACCCATGGGAGCACTAGGGTTAGTGAAAAGGTAGAGCTAGCAGTAGCTAGCTTGTTGTTATTCAGTCTTTTTTTTTCAGTTGTGTCCTATTCTTTGTGACTCCATTTAGGTTTTCTTGGTAAAAGATACTGGAGAGGTTTGCCATTTCCTTCTCCAGCTCATTTGACAGCTGAGGAAACTGAGGCATATGGCGATAAGTGACCTCAGGGTCACCCAGCTAGTAAGTAAGTGTCTGAGGCCAGATTTGAACTCAGGAAAATGAGTCTTTGTGACTCTAGGCCTGGTGCTTTCTCCACTGCACTACCTAGTTGCCCTCCCCCTGTTCCCTCTTTTATTTAAAGGCTGGGAAGAGCCAAGTTTCCAATAAAGTCAAATCTCAAGAAAGTCCGTGGGAGACAGCCAAGTCTGCATTTTAGGACACATCAATTATCTGAGATTCTGCCCCATCAATCTCAGGGTTGTTTGAGAGTCCAGGCATAATAGTCCATTTGGCTTAAGAACTGCCCTGCTGAGGACAGTCTTTCTTGCCTTAGAATTTCCCTTTCTCATAATTTTACTGACGATGATGATGAATAATTGCTGTAATATAATAATAATAGCTATTATTTATGCAGCCTTTTATAGTTTGCAAGGTGCTTTATAAATATCATCTTTTTGTATCCTCACAAAATCCCTGAAGGTGGGTGCTACTATTATTGCCATTTTTCAGATGAGTAAACTGAGGCAGAGATTAAGTGACTTGCCCAGGGCCCTACAGCAAGGTGAATGTTTGAGGCTGAATTTTAGCTCAAGGCTTTCTGATACCAGGTCCAAGGCTCTATCCACTGCACCTCCTACCTGAGGTAGAAACTTCCCCCAGGATCCTTCTGAGAATTAAGAGCAGGAGACACCATCTGTAAGCTATTTAGCTTTGACTCTGTTTTATCTCAGTCTCTATTGCACGGCAATGCTATTTGGATATGATTTCTTCTTAGTGGCTAGTACTTTGGTAGTCATTTACTGGATCCATTTCGTGTGACCCCACAATACAGCTTGGCAGATAGTCTTGGGAGATGGAGGTTCTTTATACCACCAGATCTCAGGCCTCTCTGGGAACAGTGAGGAATGACCCTCTTGCTAGTCACTCCATTTCAGGGTGGACATCCAGGCACTGGTGGTTAAATGAGGGTCATATTTTACTGGGTGCTTCCAATAGGCTATATCTGTGCCTCTGGTTGGATGAACTTCTCATTAATGAGGATTCTGGAGGCATTTATTGATTGATAAATCAAAATCCAATTTATGTGAAGGAGAATCCCAGTTGGTTTACATGGCAGGATTATGAAGCAATTTTGCTTTAAACAGAGTGTCCTGTATTATATGAAATGATTTCACTTTCTACAAAGGAATCTTAGCTTCTAAATTTCCTTGGTCATTTTTTCTAGGACAATCCTGGCCCTAAGTTCCTGCTCTCAGGGTAACCACTTCTCATCTAATCAGAGTAGGCAATCTCTGGGCCAAGAGACACTGGAGGAATGAGATGCTTTTTTTTAAACCCTTAACTTCTGTGTATTGGCTCATAGGTGGAAGAGTGGTAAGGGAGGGCAATGGGGGTCAAGTGACTTGCCCAGGGTCACACAGCTAGGAAGTATCTGATGCCGGATTTGAACCTAGGACCTCCTGTCTCTAGGCCTGACTCTCAACCCACTTAGCTACCCAGCTGCCCCTGAGATGCTTTTTGGACATCCCCCTCTACAGGCTAAGCCTTTTTCTCCTGCATATACATCACTATTAGGAGGAGATACTGCTATTGCTTCCTATATACAGGAATTGCAACACAAACTGCATGAACTCCATGAATCTGGAACTGCAGTACAAGCAGGACCAATAGACTTTTCACTTCATGACCCGAACCCAGGAGACAAGGTGTATATAAAGAATTTCCAGCACATTGGCGCAACTCAGTCTTCATGGGAAGGGCCGTTCCAAATATTATTTAGCATTCCAACAGCTATAAAAATTGGAGAAAAGGACTCTTGGATTCATTGCTCACATGTAAAGAGAGCATCTTCTATTGAAACTGATTGACTATTTCCTGTTACATGCATTGGAGATAACAGTTCATAGACAAATGGATGCTGTTTTTGGAATCACATTGTATTTTTTCTCCCTGAATTTATTTTTAATTTTCTTATT
>NW_025383995.1:0-12267 GCF_016433145.1 Gracilinanus agilis
GTATATACATATATACATATATATATATATATGCAGTGTTAGCATCCCAATAAATAAGTTACCCAGATTCAGATTTTCCACATTAGAAAGGCTGGAGGAGAAAGGTAATTCATTTAATCTATCTAGTACATTCTTCAAACAAAGTTTTCATTACACTCTTTATTTGGCCCATTTTCCATTTCCAGTCTACTGGAAATTCTATGTCCAAACCCTAGGGACATACCCCTACTTCCATTAAAAAGCTATTTTAACTACCTATTTAATCAGTTAAGTTTCTCTCACTATCCTATTCTTTCTGGGCTTAATTTCACCCCCCTTTCCCTGGGATCTCTCCCAATGGTCTTATGAAATGAGTTTAGTTACTGATGTTTACATTCTTCCAGAAATTGAGAGTTTTGTCCCCACTGTAGAACTTTAAAATGGGATCAGAAATAGGGTGTTTGTTTTCCTTTGGGGAAGAGTGATGCATAAAAAGTAATAGACTATCACCCAGGTGTAGGCAACAAGTAACATACATTATATCAGTGCATACTAGAAAATGGCTGAAGCAAAACTTTTCTCTACCTTCAATCTATTCAAAGTTTATCTTTTCTAGGGCAATCAAAGGAACATAGCATAGGTTAATGTAGGCCTTTAAAAATTAGCCCAAAGTGGACTTGAAAGCTTTGTGAGCTTTCATGAGATAAAATTCCCTGAAGAATTATTTCAAAATAGATTGCAGGGCTATAAATTTCCCAAGTTGAGACCAATGTGGACATGACATTGGGGCTCCCTAGGACTACTCTGGATGAAAACCTATTATTACTTTTTCAAGTAACCTTTTTGTGACATAGACCCTTTGGGAAGTCTGACAAAGCTTATGGACCTGTTCTCTAAATAGTATTGTTAAATATATATAATAAAACATGTACGATTACAAAGGAAACCAATTATATTGAAATACAAGCAGCATTAGTGACTCCAGGTTGGAATCGAGCTATTCTACCTTCATACTTAGGAATACAGCCAGTCTTTATTCTGTACAAGAATAATCATTCATCCACATACTTTGTTGTTGACTCCATAGCACATCATAGCCCAGGGAGAGGGAATTTGGTGCACAGCTAAATAATTTTCATAATTCTAATTAACATTTTCTGATTCTGACAAATAAGCACTGATAGATGAGATAGAAAAAAATCCTTGGAGGCTTTAATCCCCATCCTTAGGATTTATAATCAATAAAGAAGAGAATCCTAAGAATATCTTCACAAGTGTCCTATAAGTTAAAATAGATATCCAAGTGTTTGCAGACAAAAAAATGGAAAATAAACTTTAGGAGAAGAGAAGACTTTCAAGAATGAAACTATGGAGCAGTCTCAACTGGTTGCCATGAAACAAAGGACAGGTTGACATGAGAGGGGAAGGTACCTAAAAGATCAATGTGATGGAACAGTAATATTCAGTGATCCCTTATTTTTGCAGAATACATAAAAGTGTTGAAGCAAAGACAAGAACCTTTGTAGATGACCACAAAAGAGTGACAAGATACTTTGAAAAGATTTTGAGGAATGCTATTAAGTTTTAAAAATAATAAGTTTTAATAAGCTCTTACAAGATATAAACTTTGCAAAATTTCCAAAGACAAATAAAAAGGAATTTTTAAAATTATTTTAGGGTCAAGTAGAAAATCAAGAATGGAAGATTGTGTTTGGAAAGGGGGTCTGAGAGTGGGGATGATAATCAATGATGATGAGAAAACTTTGAACTGTTTGTCTTCCATTTTGTTTCTGTTTTCTCTGCTAAGAAGAATGATCTCAGGTTTTCAAAGAAAGGAACAAAAATGGTTAAGAAGGCATTGGAATCAAAGACACAAGAGGAGAAAGTAGGTAAGCCTTTAGTTGTCTTCAAAGTGTTTGAGTTATCTGTCACAGATGAACTATATCTTGAGGAGCTAAAAGAACTCATGATAGACTATAGACCAATGGTTCCCAAACTTTTTTGGCCTACTGCCCCCTTTCCAGAAAAAAATATTACTTAGCACCCCCTGTCACATACCATCACCGCCCCCTTACAGTTATTCACTGCCCCCAGATACACCTGTGGCCATCACCGCCTCTCTGGATCACTGCAGCACCCACCAGGGGGCGGTGGCTCCCACTTTGGGAATTACTGCTATAGACGATCAAGTAGTTGTCAGTAATATTTGAAGAGCTGTGGAAAACAGAAGTATCCTAAGGGTACAAACAAGTAAATGTCTATATTTTCTAATAAAAGGGAAAGAGAATAGATACTTTAAACAGTAAACCAATATACTTGATATAATTTCTATATATTTAATATGAATTTTACCTAATAAAATTTTTAATTACTGAAGGGATAGTTATTATGTACCTAGAATAGAAGGAAGTAGTCATTAAAAGATACAAAGAATTTATTAAGAAAAACAAATCATGTCAGGCTAACTCAGGTTTTCAAAATGTGGTCCAGGGAGCCTGGGGAGTCCCCAAGACTCATTCAAGGATTCCATAAATTACAAACTATTTTCATAATACCAATAAGCTCTTTTAATTTCTAACACAATAAATTTTATAGATATTACCCACAAAATAATAGGTCTTTCGGGTCTTTAATAATTTATAAGAGTGTAAAAGGGGCCTGAGACCAAAATTTTGAGAAATGCTAGGTTATCATCCCTTCCTTGTTTCATGAGGATGCCAGGCTTAGTATGTGCTATGGAAGACTGTAAGCATATTCGATTTGGATTTTAGTACTCCTTCATAATCCTTTGTGGACAAAATGAGGAGAGGTGGACTACATGATGATATAGTTATCTAGATTCAGAACAATTGACTGGCCAGACCCAAATATCAGTCAGGATGGAAATCTCTAATGGAGGGAGGCAGGATTTTATCTGTCTTTAGGCCTATTTTGTTTGTAACTTTTTAATGACTTGGATGAAGAAATAGATGTCATTCCTATCAAATAAGGAATAGTAAGTGATATTAAATTGAGATATTAGTGGATATACCAATAAGCTAGAATTGAAGAGTAAAAGTTAGTAATTTTGAAATTTGAGTAAAAGCAAATGTTAATTCCTATCTTTGAGTTAAAATTAGAAAATTGCACTAAAAAGAAGACAGGTGTTAATGTGAATAAAAAAGTTCATATGAGAAATTTCTTGGGGTTCTAGTGGCATACAATATGACAGGCAAAATGATGTGACCCTAATCTGCATTAGTGAAAGTATAGCATTCTCAGGGAGGAAGGTGATTATCCCAGTGTTCTATACCTCAGTTACATAACATCTGAAAGATTGCGTTTAATTCTAGATGCCATACTTTGTGAAACATATTGGCAGAAGAATGTCTAGTTGAAGGCAGGCAGATGATGAGAGAACTAGGATCAGTTTAAGAATCAAAGGATGTTTATGCTGGAGATTAACTCAGTGAGTCCTGAAAAAGACAGCAATGTTCCAGTAAGTAAATAAAGTATGATCATGAAGAAGTAAATTCATCTTCATGAGTTCAAATCCAGCCTCAGACACTTACTGGTTGTGTGACCCTATGCAAGTCACTTAATCCTCTTTGTCTTAGTTTCCTCATATTTAAAATAAGCTGGAGAGGAAAACAGCAAAACATTCCAGTATTTTTGCACATACAAAAAAAAGTTGGATATGACTTAATAATGACTCAAAAACAACATATAGAAGTTTAGTCTTGGTATGTTTGGACTCAGGTGGTAAAAGTACAATTAATAGATAAAATTAACGGGAAGGCAGATTGGGTTCATCAAATGGAGAAAAATACTAATAATTAGAACTACAAAAGTAAGTTGGGCTCCCTTAGTCTGTAGTAGTGAGTTTCCTGCAATTGGAAGTGTTTAAATTGTACTTAGGTAACTACTGCTCAAGGATTGTGTAGCATTAGACTAGGTGACCCTTTGAAACTTTATGATTTTATGATGCTCAATTCTGTGAATATTATGCGACTTTTTCCTCTGACTAGGGAAGAAGAGTAGTCCTCTTTATTTCAGGTCCATTGCTCAAAATACTATGTTTTAGGGGTTTTCCCCCTCTATCTGAATTGAATAATAGATGGTATTAGAAAATAATGGTGAGATCTCCTTTTAAGTAGTATAATTGTAAAAATTATTCTTTTTTTAATTTCAGAAAATCTTAAAGGAAAATATTTTCCACTACTTAAAATTATCCCAGGGGATATAAACAGGTTGTTGACAAAGATTTCCTTTATACTCTTGACTTTAGGGAATGAGAACCAGGAAAACAAAAAGCATAGAAAGCTTTCAAAGAGATCATTCTTTTTACTATCAAATTTCCCCAAGAGACATGCTCTAATTTTTAGGCAAATCTTTTACCCAGGAGAGGAAAAAAGAAGATTTTGCCCTTCACGCTGATTCAGTCTGGCCTTCCTGAGCTAAAAATGCTTCTTTGAATAAGAGAAATTTGAAATTATACAATATTCACAAGAAATATATGCATATTATATATAATTATATAATATATTATTATCTATATCTATAAATCTTTTACTCTAACTTTGAAAATGTTACTTTAATGGTAGCATATGGATAGAAATATTTATAAATTATATTCTATTTAGTACATAATTAAATATTGATAGATTTGGATACATAGATAAGTATAACTATAGATACTGGTTGTATTGGAAACTGACGCTTAATGGCTTATAAAATAATGATGGTTTTTAAGACTGAAAAAGATAGGACTTCTGAATGAGGTAGAATTCTCTGACTATTAATGTTCTAATCTGTTTCCCCCTTAGTTTCCTCCTTAGTTGCCTCATTCATGTAACAATTATCATCTGGAAAATAGACATTGCTTATTTTAGTTCAAATATCTTGTGAAAGATTTTGTCATAAGAAAGCCAGCATGTTTCACAAAAATATAGATGTGCCCTTGACTTTGCCTCCATAGAATCACACAACTTATCCAAGAGCCTTACTTTTTTATTTTTAATTTTTCCAGATCACATGTTGATATGATTATTATTCATTTTCTGACATTGGGAAATCTGTGTTCTCTGCTTCCCTCCCACTGTCCCCTTCCCAAGAAAAGCCTTCCTTTTAATAAACCGAGTGCTTTTTTTAAAAAATAAAAATCAAGTACTCTTGTAACAACTTTAAAAACTGTATATAACTTGTCACTCATATATCTCAGTATCAGCGATTATGAAGTATGTAGATTGTTCAAATTATGCAATGGATCATATTTTTAATGAGTACATATGGGTCTGATTTTTATCTAGTACAATCCTCCCATATTAAGGACTTTTCATTTTGTAATATTTCTTCACTTGTATTAAAATTTTCCCTTGAAATGACACTGAAAAGCATTTGCCTTTGATAATGCAACTTCCAACAAGGACTCTCTTGTGACATCTTTGGTATATGCCACCCCCTTCTATCCTCTGGCAAAGGCACCACTCTAGCACAGGCCCTCATCACCTCACATTTGGGCTATTGTAATAGCTATAAAACCTAATGTTTACAAACTAAGACATCTTCCTTAACATCAATTTCAAGAACCTGTTTTACATATGCAATCAATAATCATCTTTTTTAACTGTTTCTTCATCTTCTTGGATGCAAAATAGAAAGATTTTAGCTTATAAATTAATTGGTTTCAAAGATCGTCAAGCTATGGAAATTCTTCTTCCCACCTATTAATCTGAAAGTCAAAGTATCTGAAACTGCCTCACATGTTTTTTGCCAAGCACAACTTCTGCCATTAGTAGCGGAGGTAGCATCTTTTCTGTACTGAATAAGATTTTATTTTTACACTTAGCAATTCCATAAGAATTATAATACTCTACAAATAATGATTTTGACTTAAGACATTTTTAAAGTTTGTCTTTGCTCATTAGAGGCATCTAAGTTTCTCTAAGGGAAAAAATTCTTCTTGTTAGTATATTATGCATTAATAGATCCAAGATGTTGTTTCAACATATTGTTTCCTGCTATCGTGGTGAAACTAAAGTGTTCGTATAAAATAAACACAGCCATATTTTGTCTCCATCTATAGCAGCCCATGTGAATCCCACTGCAAAGATAGCAGATCTATTTTTTGGATTTACCCTATCCACTTTGCATTTCTATATGTCTGCTAGCTAAACTGTGTGTCTGTTAAACTAGTCATTGCTTGTAGTATTTATAAATGCTCCAGTGCCATGATGGCAACCCTTTGGCACGCATGCCAAAGATGGCAATCAGATACCTCTCTGTGAGCATGTGCAGGCCCCTGGCTTGGCCAGCTGGGAGCTTAGCCCTGCCCCGAAACACAATGGGTGGGGCATTCTAGCCTCTTTCCACAGTTGCAGGGGCTGAGCATAACCAGCCCGAGTTGCATGGCTGGCCCAGAACTGTTAGTCTGGCCCAGAGCTGGTAGCTGACCCCACCCCCCAAATGCAAAGGGAGGGTATGGGGCCCTGGAATCTTCCCACAGAGCTCAGCCACACACCTGGCCCTGCATGCAATGGGGGGCAGGCACAGGCATGCAGTTGTGGGGGGGGGGCGCATGAGACTGGATCCCTAAAAGATTCCAAAAAGGTTTGCCATCACTGTTCTAGTGATTTTTCTCTCCAAATTATTATGTATTTATCACAAAAATATAATTCAACTTTTTTTTAAATGTAACAATAAAAGTTAGATATTCATATTTAGGTTTCATTTGTTGGATATGTCAAACAATTCTCTAAGTGATTTACAAATTATTTCAATTTTTCAAGTTACATGATTTTTTAAAAAGCAGCTTATTATAGTATATTTATCAAAAGGAGTGACAATGGAAAATATAGCACAATATGCTGTACTTTAAGTTCACATACTGTGCGATCAAATGCACCAAAAGCATCTTAAAATGTACTTCATTATTACCAAGTGATGAGAGCAGCGAGATGGAGGATTAGACAGTTTCTCAAATCCCAATGACCTCACAAACCTCTCTTAAACAGAAATTATGTGTCAAAGATAAAGCAACTTTGGCTACTTCCATGTTCTAGGTAGGACATCAAGAATCTAAAGGAAGGTGTAAAAAAATCCCCAAAATATTTTCCACCTGTGCCATGATCCTATATTGAAATTCCTTCCACACCTTAATTTAAATTTTATTTTGCTTGTCTTTCTGTATAAAATAACTCCTGTGATGTTTTCACTATCTGTTGGAATAAAGTCTCTGGTGAGTTTTCTTTTGTGAACTTTCAGTTGATCTTTTATTTTTGTAAAAGATTGTGTATTTGTGAAGAAGTTGTTACTAAAAATAGCCAATAATATTGGCCACTGTTTCATTCCCTCCACACTAATCAGATTTTTTTAAGTCTCCACTGGAATATGCCTAATATTCTGGAAAACTCTAAATGAAAGAGAAGACAGCATTATCTCAGCATCTTCACCCTTTAGGCTAAGCCAGTGGTTCCCAAACATTTTTGGCCTACTGACCCCTTTCCAGAAAAAATATTACTTAGCGCCCCCTGTCACATACTATCACCGCCCTCTTACAGTTATTCACTGCCCCCAAATGTACCTGTGGCCATCACCACCTCCCTAGATCGCTGCAGCACCCACTAGGGGGCGGTGGCGCCCACTTTGGGAATCACTGGACTAAGCCTTGAAAAAAAAGACAAAAATGTTTGAAAACCAACTGCTTTCAGCTAAATAAGGAGACTTTTGAATGATTTATTAATTCTCTCTAAATTTACCTTTGCAACTTTGTAATGTTTAAAGATAAACTGAATATTAAACTTATTTCAGTGTTTTAGTTTGTCTATAATCTATCAGGATGGAGTCTCCTTCCATTGTTATAGCTCACAAGTCATTCATATTGTTATATTCATAATCTGGGAAGTGATGGAATATAACAATATCCTCTTATCTTGTCTGATTGACATCAGTAACTTTTCATGGATCCACCATGAAGGATACAGCCAATCTGCTGAACTATTTCTCTGCTTCTTTTAATAATTTATAGGTACCAATGTAGCATCAGTTAACCCACACTCTCCCTTGTAATGAGCTTGTATCCTTTTCTGCTCCTCTTAGTTTTTGATAACATGTAACTTTCAACAAGTACTGTCAATTTTACCTTTTTACAAAGCCTCTGTCATAACCTGCCCCTTTCTATCCTCTGACAATGCAACCATCCTAGTATAGGCTCTCCTCACCTCCTGCCTAGACTTTTGTGATAGCTTTTCTTTTGTTTTCCTGACTCAAGTGTTCTTGTTCCATTCAAATTTCAAGGCACAATTTTAACCATGGCACCTCACCCCACTCAGTAAACTTCAGTGGCGCCATATGCCCTCCAAAATGATATAAAATCCTGGCTTTGGTATTCAAAACCCTTTATAACCTCCTCCCTGTCTTACTTTCCAGTCTTCTTATAACCCTGCCATCCTTGATATACTCTCTAATCCAGTGATATTTGCTTCCATGCTTTTTCTCAAACAAGACATTCCATTTCCTGGCTAGGCACTTTTATTATCTGTTTCTCATGCTTGAGATGATCTCCCTCCTCATCTGTGCCTCTTGTCTTCCTAGGCTTCCTTAAAATCCCAGCTAAACCCAATCTTCTACAGAAAACTTCTTCCAAACCCCCTTAATTCTAGTGCCTTCCTTCTATTTATTATCTCCAATTCATCCTGTATCTAGCTTGTTTGAACATTGCTGTTGGCATATTGTCTCCACCACTGGAGTATAAGCTTCTTGAGAGTGTAAGAAATAAAATAGATATAAAAGGATAGATTTAAAAATATTAGGGTTCTAAAGGATTTATTGGTAGCCATTAGAAAAATGAAGCCACGTGCCATGCTGAGAGTCATTTTAAAATACCGACATCCTGTTACCTCCCTTTTCCATCCTGCTCCGTTCCAAAATCAAAGAGGAGGTGCCAATCCAACCACTCACTATTTATCCTTCTGTCTATGTCATTAATAACTGTCTTACATCACCATGTAAGACAGGAAGTTGGTTCATGGGAAATATAGTTCAAGGACCCCAATATTAGTTCACAGGAAGTTTAGATCAGAGACCTCAAAATTAGTTCAAGGACTCCCAAATTTCCAAAACCACATTCCCTCCTGAGAGCCAAGGAATACTGGTCTCCCCAAAGGCTCTTGTAAACATAACTAACTTTTAAATTACAGAAATTTGGGGATAAAAAGAAGAGGACAAAAACAATGATCCTATGATTCTATTTACACAAGAGCAGGCACTATCTTTTAGCGTGCTTGGCATCCCAGTGCTTGCCATAGTGCTTGGCACATAATAAGTACTTAATAAATGTTTATTGACTGATTTTATGATTTTATGAAGTTAATGTTTGTGACATTATTCAGCCTCCTTACACCTATGATATACCTTTCTATTTTTCTGTGGGTCACATGAAATTATAATTTTCTTAAAATTATGACATTCCACAATTCTTAGCACAGAGCACACAGAGGTAGGAGGGTATTTAACAGTTCTCTAGTCCTGTCTGATCACTAATCAGTTATAATAGGGATATGTTAAAAAGGCAATGTTTAAATTTGATTTGAACCTATAACCAATAATAACCATGAACAAATTGGTATCTTTATTTTAGTCTCCTTATAACTTATTAACAGCAATAGCTAAATATATATAGTTTGAAAAGTCATATATTATATTCATATGTATGTATATTATATATATATAATATATATATTATATACATGCACATAATAGCCCCTGTGAAATAGTTTTTACTGTTGAGAAACTAAGGCTGAGAGGATGTGACTTTTAAAGGATCCTATATCTAAATCAAGATTTGAACTAATGTCTTTTAAACTCTAAACCATGCACTCTATTCACTATTCTACCTATTAGAACCTAGCACAGTGCCTGGTACAAATTTGTACTTATTAAATACTTGTTGATTAAGTGATATCAGAGCCTTTCTAGAAGCACCGTGAGTAATAGATTTAGTTTGAATTATGGCTGACATTTTTTTTTTGTCTGAGGGGCCCTGGATAAGTGACTTTCCCTCTCTGAATCTAGATATATTCAAATGAAAAATGTGGGGGATTGATTAGTCCTTCCCTCTTCTAAATCTTATGTTTCTATGAGATCTTAAAACTATAATAATTTGCAAACACAAGATACATTTATGTATTTTAGTCTAAATCTCAATTATATTTTTAGTCTTAAAACTCAAGTTTCTTCATTTTTTATTGTGTTCACTATTCATTGGAGGAATAGGCAGCTGCTACTTGCCAGTCAAAAGGACAAGAAGTAGGGGTTCCGGGTTAAGATGGCGGCAGAGTAAGAAGCAGCTCTAAACCTCTCCTGACCGAAACACACAAAACTCCTCAAGGGGACATAAAAACAAGTCCAGACGAACGGAGGAACCCCACAACAGGGCACAGCGTGGAAGGTACGTGGAATCGAGACATTTCCAAGCTAAAAAGGGCTCTCACTCAAGCGCGAGCTGAGCAACCGCCCCACCCCCACCCCCTCCACACTCACCTATAGCTCTGAACCCAGCTAAAAAGAAATAGAGCAAGTTTGGGGCACCCATCGAGTCATCAGCAGCTCCGGGACCTGTTCCTGAGAGCAGCAAGACTTAGGACCCCATTAAGTCAAGAACGCACGCGAAATCTGAGCGCGAAATCTGAGCGCGCGCGCGCAGGAGCGGACGCTGGGAGCAGAGCGCCGGCTGAGCAGAGGCGTGGGTGCCAGCTGAGCAGAGGCGTGGGTGCCGGCTGAGCAGAGGCGTGGGTGGAGGCAAACACAACCAGGAACTAAAGCCTAAGTGGGGAACCAGTGCAGATGGGTATACGACTGTGGAAGTAGCTCCCTGAGACTTGTAAAGAAACCTCCTGCAGAGGTTCAAGCAAGGGAATCCACCAGGGGGCTTGACCTTGGAAAAAACTAGAACTCAGTCCTCAGGAGCCAATAGATCTCAGACAGACACTGAGAGCGAGGATAAACCTGAGAAGCTGCTGGGCTAATGATGGCTAACCAGTTACAGGAAATTCAGAAGAGAAAGAATAATAACAAAAAAAAGAAGTCTTTAACACTCGACAGCTTCTACACAGAGAAAATCCAGACAACCGAGCAAACAGAGGAGGAGAACAAACAACCATCCAGACCCTCCCCAAATAAGGAAAACTCCTCACAACCTATGGAAGAGTTCAAATCTGAGATTTTGAGGAAAATGGAAGAGATCTGGCAAGAAAATAACAGCTTAAAAGGTAGAATCTTGCAACTGGAAAGCGAGGCTCAGAAACCAAATGAACTGATAAGCAAATTGAACACAAGAAATGACCAGATTGAAAAGGAATACCAGAAGATTATGGCCGAAAACAAGAAGATTATGGCCGAAAACCAAAAGATTATGGCCGATTACCAGAAGATTATGGCCGAAAATCAATCCCTAAAGGCTAGAATTGAGCAAGTAGAAACTAATGATCTCTCAAGACAACAAGAACAAATAAAACAAAGCCAAAAGACTGAAAAAATAGAAGGAAACATGAAATATCTCAATGAGAGAGTGACAGACCAAGAAAACCGGTCTAGAAGAGACAATTTGAGAATAATTGGTCTTCCAGAAAAACCAGAAATTAATAAAAACCTGGACTCTATACTAACAGAAATAATTCAGCAAAATTGCCCTGAAGTCCTACAACAAGAGGGCAATATAGACATTGAAAGGATTCATAGAACACCTGCGGCATTCGATCAAGAAAGGAAAACACCAAGAAACATCATTGCAAAATTCAAGAGTTTCCAAGCAAAAGAAAAAATCTTACAAGAAGCCAGAAAGAAACAATTCAAATATCAAGGAGCAACAATCAGGATCACACAGGATCTGGCAGCCTCAACACTAAAAGACCGCAAGGCATGGAATACAATATTCAGAAAGGCAAGAGAGCTGGGCCTGCAACCACGGATCAACTACCCAGCGAAACTAACCATATACTTTCAGGGGAAAGTATGGGCATTCAACAAAATTGAAGAATTCCAGGTATTTGCACAGAAAAGACCGGGGCTAAATGGAAAGTTTGATATCCAACCACAAAAATCGAGAGAAACCTGAAAAGGTAAATAAGATACAGAGGGGAAAGAAAGAAAACTTATAATTTTTAAATTTGCCTTTCTAAGGGCCTCAGTGAGATCTAATTATCTGTATTCCTTTGTAGAGAAATATTATGTATAATTCTCTGTAGTGAATTCTATTCACTATTACAATATTCACTATTATAGTAATCAGAAGAATAATTAACAGGGTGAGGG
>NW_025383996.1:0-9515 GCF_016433145.1 Gracilinanus agilis
CATACATATTCACTTTAATATATTCTATAATATCAAAGTATATAAAATATAATATTTATATAATATATAGCATAATTATCAAGAAACTTCTATATATGCCTATATATCTATATAATTATGTATTATACTGTATTTTTGTATACTATATTACGTATAGTATACTATATTTCATAGACCTATTATGCTTTGCAAATATACAGTTGACCACTCTATGGAAATTGAATTGGAAGGACAAGAGACTGAAGCTAGAGAGATCAAATAGAGAGTCTTTGCAATGATCCAGGTGAAAGGTGATAAAGACCTCAATAGGATGGTGGCCAATTAGGGATTATTAACTCTAATGTCCTTTTTGATATACTCTGAATGGTATCTCTTCCTTTATTTCTATACCAGTAGTTTTCATTATGAACTCTTTAGGGATTCATAACATTAGCCCAAAGGATTTGTGCTAAAAATTCTTTAATGGTGCCATAAGGAGTAAATAATTGCAGAATACTATGGGTAGCATATTAAGTGACCCTAGGAGTTCATATTTTTAATTGCCGTTGTTGAAAGGGGTTTGTAGAACAAAAAATGTTGGGAATTATTATATTAGATAGATGGTTCACTCACCCTGTCACACAAAAAATTCCATAGTCCCTAACCAATAATACCTGTCCCATTCCTTTAATTTCTTCCTGGTAGATTTAGAAGACTTAACTCAACTGGTTAGAAATCACGGGTACCACATCTAGTTCACAGACCTTATTAAATAAATGGACAGGTATCAAATGGAAAGAACAAGATTAAACAAGTGCTAAGTGGCATAGTGAATAGAGCTCAAATCTGGCCTCCAACATTTATTATCTGTGGCTCTGGGCAAGTTGCTTAACCATGTTTGCCTTAGTTTCCTCATTTACAAAATGAGCCAGAGAAGGAAATGGCAAACCACTCCAGTACCTTTTCCCAAGAAAATCCCAAATGGGGTCACGAATAGTATAACACGACTAAAATGACTGAACAACAATCAGTTGGATGTGACCCAGAACACAGAGAATAGACCAAAGTGGAGCATGAAGGAGGATAATTAAGAATGATAAGCCAGTATATCCTTTGACCCAGCACTATCATTACCAGATCTATATCCCAAATAGATAAAAGATAAGGAGAAAAGACCTACTTTCTCCTTACAAAGATATTTACAGCAACTCTTTTTTTGTGTGGTGGTTAAGAATTGGAAACTGAAAGGATATTCATCAACTGGGGAATGGCTGAACAAATTGTGGTATATGATTCTAATGGAATACTATTGTGCTATAAGAAACAACAAACAGGACAATCATAAAAAAAAACCTGAAAAGACTTATAATGTGATACAAAGTGAAATGAGCAGAACCAGGAGAATGATATATGTGAAGCAATATGTGACTTCTTTCACAACATGATGAACATGGAAATATGTATTGCATGATAGCACAATATAAGTTATTATATTACCTGCTGTTGAGGGGAGGAAGAAGAGGGAGAGAGCTTGAATCACAAAATGTCAGGAAGAAGGGAAGAGGAAGAGGAGGACAAGGACAAGGAAGACGAGAAGAATTTCAATTGTTCATGTTAAACTGCTAAACATGCAACATGAGGATCACAGGATACTGAGCAATAACCAATTACAACAGCAGCCTAATAATGCTGCTTAAGAGAATTGCCTTTTCTAGGGAGGACACAAACAATTCCTAGTTAAGTGGAACATTTGACGAACCCTCTTTTGTCACCAGTGGATGATTCTGTTTCAGTTCATTGTGGTTTAAAAATTTGGGGTACATAAATAATTCAATTTTTGTAATTCAAAAATTTGTCACTAAATTTTTCCATTTCATTGATTTGTAGTGTATTAAGACTGGAAGGAACTTTAGAGTCTATCTAAATACTTATTTTTTTTCTGATAAAAATACTAAGATCCAGAAAGGGAGAAGGCATTTCCCCAACAGCAACTCTCCAACCAAGTTGTATAGAAACCCAAAGGTTGAAACCCCAAATTTTCTGACTCTAAACCCACCACTATTTTCTATGTTCTCTTATACCTGCTTCATTATTGATTTTAAACAAGAATTCTGATTATTTCTACAAAAAATGCTAGCTACATTGTTATCCTCCATTTTGGCAAATTTATCAAATGCCAGGTGAGAATCATAGAAGTGGAAGAGTATTTAATCCATATCTCTACCAATGACTAAATAATATTTGCTTACATTTATATTATGCTGTCTGGTAGAATATAAAAGTATTATCATGTATTTTTATATATAAAGAAATAGAGAGGTTAATTGATTTGTCTAAGCATGATCATATAACTAATAAATGGTAGAACTGAAACCCAAACCCAGTTCTGGTATTTATTCTATTCTGTCACTACTACTTAATTATCTCCTTACCTTCATGAGTAGATAGTCTTTTTTTTTTTAACCTTTATCTTCCATCTTAGAATCCAGTTCTGTGTATTGCTTTCAAAAGAGAAAAGTGGTAAGGGCAAGGCAATGGGGGTTAAGTGATTTGCCTAGCATCACACAGCTAGGAAGTGTCTGAGGCCATATTTAAACTCTGGACCTCCTCTCTCTGTGCCTAGATTTCAATCCTCTGAGCCATCAGATACATGGATACATTCTTTTTTTAATTTTTATTTAATTTTGAATATTTTCCCGTAGTTACATTTTTCACATTCTTTCCCTCTCCCCCAAACCCCCCTAAACCCCCCTTAGCCAAGGTACAATTCCACTGGGTTTTACATGTATCATTAAGACCTAATTCCATATTATTAATAGTTGGACTAGAGCTATCTTGTAGTATCTACATCCCCATCAGCCCATGTGTTCAAGCAGTTGTTTTTCTTCTGTGTTTCTACTCCCACAGATCTTCCTATGAATGTTGCTAGTTTTCTTTCCATGGATACATTCTTTTTTTTTTAAAACCCTTAACTTCTGTGTATTGTCTCCTTGGAGGAAGAAGGGTAAGGGTGGGCAATTGGGGTCAAGTGACTTGTCCAGGGTCACACAGCTGGGAAGTGTCTGAGGCCGGATTTGAACCTAGGACCTCCTGTCTCTAGGCCTGGCTCTTAATCCACTGAGATACCCAGCTGCCCCTCCATGGATACATTCTTATCAAATCTCTTGCAATAGAGACTATGACTATCTCATGAAGCACTTCAATTCAAATGTAGAATATTAAATTGTTAGGAAATGCTTCTTTACTCTAAGCTACCATTTGCCTTTCTATCTAATCTCTGCCTTTAGTTCCTAGTTCTTTCCTTCTATTGTCACTCAGAATAAATCTAATTCTCTTTTCCAACTGACAACTCTTCAGACATTTCAAAAGAAGTGATCAACTTCTGACTCTGTTTTCCAGACCAAGAATTCCCAATCTTTCATCCAGCCACTGTATGATCTGATTTCAAATGCTCTTGCCAATAATAAGGAAAAAACACTTGTCCAAAAATATTTATAGCCATGCTTTTTATGGTAGCAAAAAGTTGGAAAATGAGGGGATGTCCTTTGATTGGGGAATTGTGGTATCTGTTGGTGATGGAATACTATTGTGCTCAAAGGATTAATGAACTGGAAGAACTCCATGTGAACTGGAACAACCTCCTGGAATTGATGCAGAGAGAAAGAAGCAGAACTAGGAGAACATTGTAAACAGAGACTGATACACTATGGCACAATCAAACATAATGGACTTTTGTACTAGCAGCAATGCAATGACCCAGGGCAATTCTGAGGGACTTATGAGAAAGAATGCTATCCACTTCCAGAGGAAGAACTGTGGGAGTAGAAACACAGAAGAAAAATAACTTCTTGATCACATGGGTCAATGTGGACATGATTGGGAATGTAGACTTTAAGTGATCCCTCTAATGCAAATATTAATAATATGGAAATAGGTCTTGATGGATTACATATATTAAACCAAGTGGAATTACTCATTAGCTAGGGGGAGAGCAGGGAGAAGAGGGGGGAAAGAACATGAATCATGTAACCGTGGAAAAATATTCTAAGTCAATTAATTAAATAAAATTTTTCAGTTAAAAAAATCAAATGCTCTTGCCATCTTGGTCACATTCCATTGGCGGCTACATGTTTATTGATGTCCTTACTTAAATATGGTCCCCCAAAGTGAATAAACTACTTATTCAGTTGACCTGAAATGCTGCTCTTTTGAGCAATTGTTCCTATGATATCATGATTGTTCTGACCTGTATTGGAATCATGCTGTTCTGATTTATTAGTAAAAATTATTGTCCCTATTATGTCAATATAGTAAGGATTTGTGACTCTTATGGTGTAGGAACTCTTTCCACCAAAGCAGATCATAATCTAACCATAAAATTTCATCTTAGAGAGTAGACTAAAAATCAAAGATTGGGAAACTCACTTAGCGTTCTAGTTTGTGGCGTATAACAACATATGCATGTGTTACCTCCATTAATAGAATGTAAGTTCCTCAAGGCAAAGGGATAAGCTACTTTTGTCTTTGTATGCCTGGCACACAGTTGGCACTTAATGATTATTTGCTAATTAATTTTTTGATTTCATCATTTGCCAGGTCTGCTATGGTCCCAAAGCAAAAGTTTCCAGAACTCAAATAACTGGAGTCAATGAGGCCAGCCTTCTTAAAAGAAAGAGTTTGATCATTTTAACCAATCTTTTCCCCAGTATGACATTACTGTAATCATTTCTATCCTCCAGGGTTGTCATACAGAAAAGTGATTAGATTCTGCTTGGCTTCAGAAAACATAATTAAGATCAGCAAATGGAAAGTATAGAGAGGTTAATTTTACTTCAACATAAGGGGGAAACTGTCTAAGAAGTAGAACTATGCATAACTGGAATCAGTTATCTTGGCTAATAATGAGTTTCCTGTCAATGGAAGTGTCAAGCGAAATCTGGATGAACTGTTAAGTATTCTGTAGACAAGGTTTATGGTTCAGGTGAGGCTTGAATGGAATACTTCTGAATTGTTTTCCAACCTTAAGAATCTATTATTCATATGTGAAATATCAATCTAAAAAATATCATGCTGGATAGAAAGCTGGTCATGAAGTCAGAATAACCTGAACCTCAATCCTGCTATTCATATGACCCAAGGCAAGTCATTTAAACTCAAATTTTTCCCTCACCTTTAAAGTCAGGATAATAAAGGGTTTTGAATAATCAAATGAGATGACACATTTAAAGCATTTTGCAGACAATGCAATGCTGCATAAATGTATTATTATTACACTTTCATTATTGAGTACCGATTTACATTGTCAAACTGTTTTACCTCCTTTTTTATTATTAATGATACCAACAACAAAATAATAAAAATAGGGCTTCATGTTTATATGTTGTTCTCTGGTTATAAAACACTTTAAACACTACTTATATCTTGTTTTTCCATCACACAACTCCTGTGATGTAAATAAAAGTATTGTTATCATATCCATTTTACAGGTGAAGAAATCAACTAAGTGAGGTTAAATAACTTTCTAAGCATGACAGAGTTGGAATATGATTGAGAACAGATTTGAATCCTAGCCACTTGACTTCAAATAAAGTGCTTTACTGCATACACAGTATTGCCTCTCTTCAACCATTTAATATTAAAAAATAAGCCCCAAAATGTGTTTTTAATAATGGATTCTATGATTTACACTAAATCCTAGAATTTGGAAGTGAAAAGGGTCTTCAGTGGTCATCTAGCCCAACCTAAACACTTCAAAAGAATTCCTATTTCCCATTTTTCTTCTACATATTCCTATATTTCCTATACAGAAAATGCAACATATGGACAACCAACCTTTGCTTTAAGTCTTCTAGAAAGGGAGAACACAGCAACCTGTGTTACAAAATTGTTTTTATTTTTCTTTTATTGAACATAGATCAGCCTTTCAGAAACTTCCAATCCTTATTCCTGATTCTCCCCTCAATGAAGCAGCAAAACATCTTGAATCTCTATTCCACAACTCAACCTTTCAAGTACTCAGTCGCTACCATATACCCACTGTGGTTGCTACTCCAGGCTAAACAACTTTAGATCTACTTTATCCTGTGTCTTGGTCACCCTTTTGGATATCCGCATTTAATCCAATTTATAAATATCCTTCCTAAAATTCTGGTAACCAGAACTGATTATTTCATATCCATAATTTTTGTTCTTGTTCATTGGCTCAGGTTGTATCCAACTCTTCATGATGCCATCTTAGGCAAAGATACAAGAGAAATTTGCCATTTCCTTTTCTAGTTCATCTGACAGGTAAGGAAAATGAGGGAAACAGGGTTAGAAATTTGCCCAGGATCACACAAATAGGAAGTGTCTGAAGTCAGATTTAAATTCAAGAAGATGAGTCTTACTGATTCCAGGCCAGGCACTCTATCTTCTGCTCTTCTTAGTTGCCCATATCCTTGATTAGTATAAAGTAATAATTATATTTACCTATAAATCTAATTTACACACTAATAAAAAATAAATTTTCATCATATCCATATAGCCATGAAGAAATGCAGTATAATTGAGAAACGGTTGAATTTGGAGTTAGGAAGATCTGGATTTGAATTTTGCCTGTGTGACCCAGGGTAAGTTAATTATTTTCCCCTGAGTCTCTCTTTTCATCTATAGAATAATCATAACAAAAGCATTTACATTTAGGATTATTGGAAGGATCAAATGAGACAATGTAGATAGAGTATTTTAGAAACCTTAAACCAAGCATATGAATGTTGGAGGCAGTTATCATCACCATTTTTATTACTATGGTTGAAGTCAACAAACTAGTTGACATGCTCATTTAATGTAAACTGTCTTGGAGCTATCAAAAAGAAGCAAATTAGAGTTTAAGATCTTCAAATGTATCAGTCAACTTATGCAACTGGAATCAACTAATTCCCATTTGATCCTTGTATGCATAATTCAGAAAAATAAAAAAAGACAATGGAAAATGAAATTATTTTCTTTTTTAAAGTGCCAACCAAGTTTCCAATTGCTCCAAATTGTCATGAACGAGGGAACTACAAAACATAGTCAAACTATACTTTTTGACAGTCACCCAGAGAAAAATTAACCAGAGAGTGACAGCCTCAGGATGAGAAAAAACAAACTGTGACCTTTCCTTGCTTGATTTTGGAAACATGGCATTTTCTTATCTGGCCTCATTATAGCTATTTTGTTGATGATGATACTAATAAGCAAATGAGGAAAATAAAGAAATAATTCAAAGTGTGCAAAGATAAGAAGAATAAAAGTAAAATAAGAGTCCCATCTACAGGATGGGCCTCATCAATTGATATAAATAAGAAGTACATTAAACATAAGTACATTAGGCTTAACATATAGCTTTCTCCTCTGCCATGCCATGCCACCTAAAGAATGCAAGTATTCTATATAGTCAGGTGAAGGGGCAAGAACTGCGCTCTCATTAGACAGCGCACTAATTTGGGGCCTTTAAAACTTATCTACCTTTCTTATTTCACTGAGAGATGATCACAGATGAAAATTTTACACTTGGCAAATCTTCTCCATGTGTCTATTGATTTTACCTGCCATGTGTGATGGTGCCCAGTCAATGGAGGGTACTAATGTACCTGGCTCAGATTCATGAAGTAGGTCACCCATACAGGAATAAGAAAAATGGAGGTAGGGAATAACTGTATCTGCGAGTTCTTTCCAAAAGGGATAGTGATTTCTCATTTTCACCCGCTCAGTTTATGAAACAGAAACATAAAATTTAAATGGCTGATAGAATAAGACTAAAATGAAAAATATTTGATCTGAAGGGAACTTCTCCTCTATTTACTAACAATTCTCTACTTTTCTAACTTCCTTCTAATGCAAGAAAGTCAATGTCAATATTCCATTTGTTTCTGAAGTCAAGAAACTTCAGATGTGGGTAGAAGATCCATTTAGGATTAATGCTGGGTGTTTTTTAGGAAGGCCTATAGGTATACTTTTTCTCCCCCCCTCACAAAAACAAAAATGCAGACCATGAGGATTCTCCAATCAGAAACAATATGTCAAGTCACACTAAACCTGATTGGTTTCTTTGAACACCAGAGACATGTACAGCTTTCTGGTTTTTAAGTGAAAGCTAATTATCATGCTCAGAAAGGCTAATCTGATGTAATATGTCAAAATGATGTGTGTACTCTACTACTACTTAATGTATTTCAATATTGAGCTATTAATAGATGAAAAAGCAAAGCCTGTTAGAAAACATGGGCAGGCTCTCCTTTTGCTCACAATGTCACTTTAAGAAGTTGAATATGAACAAACATATAGACCCTTCCACCCAGAAAACACAATGCCTGCGGGAGTAGATGAGAATGATCACTTTAGCTTGTAAACTGACAGTACATCTCCAATCTCTTAAAATACAGAAACGGAATAAGAACAGAAAGATTTGCACAGACCGACAATACTGCTTTCCCATCCTACCTTGGTGGTGACAATGCACAGACAATCCATCCTAAAAATCCTTCCCGCGGCTCAGGAGGAGTAAATCGCATGAACCAAATCAGCAAAGGTGAGAAAAGGTTTTGGGTAAATAACAAATACAGCAGCTCAGCCGGGAGTCTGCACAGAAGGCTTTTCCAAGTGGGCCCCTCATGGGGAAACTGGAGTCCTCCTCCACACAGCGGAAAGCAGGCAGGATTCTCCCAAGCATCAGAAAACCCCCCTCGAAATCCTCTCTAGCCAAACTTCCAGGTGCCTCACTGGGTTGCTCGGCTGCATGGTCCCCCCAAGTTCATTGTACGATCCAAAAGGCTCCTCTGAGCGTCCTGCACAATTGTAACCGGCAAGATGCGAGCTACGCCAGGCACTAGAGAATCACATTTCAGCTCTAGCTCTTGTTTCGGAATTCTGAGATCTGCAGTTCCCCTATACCCATAAGATTGCCTTTGCCAAGTCTCCCCCCAACCCCCCGCCACCTTTTTTTTTTTTTTTTTTTTTTTTTTTTTTTTTTGTCTTCCCCCTCCGTTATTTCCTACTAACTCTGAGTAAGCATAACATGTGAAACTACCCGGCCCATCTATCAAAGTGCTGTCGCTCGACTGCCAGAACAACCGCTTTGGGTAATAAAAGCTATTTATTACGAGCCCAATTCCTGTGAGCCTTCATTACTTGAAAGGTATGCCTGGAACACTAAGGTGCGTTCACCACTTCATACATCACAGCTCAAATCACTCGGAGATACCCCAGCAGCTTCTTAGAAATGACTAACAGCTGGATAATTAAGATCAGGCAGCAGATAAAAAAGAACCAGAATTGGAATCAATTGGCAGCTTAGAAAAATGTAACTTTCCACCTTTATTTGCCTGGGATTCTGTGTGGGCAGTAATGTATGCAAACACACGCTGAATGCCACTCGACCTGAATATTTCAACAGACACACGTGTGGCTATTTAATCCGAGGTAGGGGGTGAGGGTGGGGGTGGTGTGGGAAGGGACGCGGAAACTTTGAGGAAAGTTTGCCATTGAAGGACCAGAAGATGAGTTCTCTCCCAAAC
>NW_025383997.1:0-7441 GCF_016433145.1 Gracilinanus agilis
CTTCCCTTCCCTTCCCTTCCCTTCCCTTCCCATCCCTTCCTTTCCCTTCCCTCCCCTTCCCTTCCTTTCCCAGAGATTACTTGTTTAGCAGTCTCAAGTTTAATTTTCTGAGGAAATCTAAACTGTCAAAATAGTACAATATGGCTGGAGGTCGCTGAATTCCTAAGGATGAAGAAAGACTCAAAAAAACCATCTGGGGTGGAGTTGGGGTTCCTAGTCTGCTTGCCTAGGAACATCAAATATGTTTCACTTCCAAGAGGAATCCAAGCCCTTAGGATAGTATCATAAAGCAAAATGCCTATATGCCTTTCAGGCAAAAACAAAACAAAACAAAACAAAAACTAGAAAAAAAAAGACTCACTAGATGTTTGGGTATTGCTTCTATTGTGATATCAAATTTTCCTCCCTTTCCCCCCCCCCTTTCCCAGGGGAATCCACACAATAGGGTGAGGTTGAGTATTGAGGACTTTAAGATCCTTGGGGACTCACTGGAGAGGTAGGAGAAATGTACTGATTACTTGGGGGCTACTGCAAATCTTCTCTGTGGTTTACACTTATTCTGTTGGGTGAAATAAAGGCAGTCCTGAGCCTGAAATATGCATTGTTAACCATTAGGTCTTATAGAGGAGCCCCGGATGTTTTTATTCACATCTGTGGAGAGCTAGACATGAGTATTATTGAATACTATTCAGAGATTTCCCAGAGGCCTTTCCTGGATGGGAATAACACAAGCCAAAGAGAAGCGATTTGGTGAGAAGGAAGGGAAAGAGATGAAACCGAGATTGAACCTGGTCTGTGTAAATCCCACACATGAGATGCTGGACCCCAAGGTTACATATAGAAATGAGGAAGTAAGGAGATGGGTTGGTACTTACTGATATTGTTGTTTTTTACCATTTTCTTATAGCTTTATCTTCAACAAATCAAAATTGCAGCTGACCCAAAGGGCAATGGAGATACACATGGTGATTGTAAATAGACTTCAGCATATTGCTGGTGATGACTTGCATGTAGGAAATATTGTAAAAATATTATGCAAAGGATGCATGATTGAAAAAAGGAGGTTTACCAGCTGTGGATCATGATCGAGGTTTGATGAACAGAGGAACATCATAATGGAGAAGAATCTACACAGTAACAGCAATAATGTAAAGATTATCAATCGGGAGAGAGAGTCTTAGGAACACTGACCAACCCAGTGGCCAACCACAATTCTAAAGGATTCTTGATGAAGCATGCTACCCACCTCCAAATAAAGAGCTGACAGACTCAAAGGGCTGACTGAAGCATATTTTCTTTTCTTTCTTTCTTTTTCTTGTTTGCTTGTTAGTTTTTTGTTACATAGTTAATGTGGAAATCTGTTTTCTGTGACTGACTATACATATATTTGTATATAAATATATACATATATATATATACAAATATGTATATATATATATATAACACGTTCTTTTTTTTCTTGCCTTCTCAATGAGTGGAAGAGGGAGAGAATTTAGAACTGAAAACAAAGAATAAAAAGAATCTTTGTTATAAAATTAAATATAAAATTAGAATTAAAATTAAATTTTAAAAAAAGATCAAGAAATGACAGATAGATGGATTACTACCGTTGCATGATAAAAGCTCCAGTGTTCTGTGTGGCTCCTTTGAGGAAGATTTCTAGGATGACATGTCTAAGATTTGTGTAGGATGGGAAGGTACGGATTGTTTGCAATCTGGGTTGATGGAACGGTGAAGATTCATACTCATTTGGGCAAGTGAATGGTAAGCATCTCATAGGCAGCAGATGTGTTGATGATGGCAGCTGGAAAGCTTACCTGCCAATATCATTGCATGGGGATACATAGAAGAAAAGAAATCAGGAAGTTTGGAACAGGAGACATAGGCTTTCCAGAGCCACACTCAGATGTCATTGCTTTTGACTACTGAGTGGGGCTGTCACTCTTCCTTGGAATGAAGGAAACAAGCATCTATTGCTACTTTATTTCTTAGTACATTCCAGGCACCATGCTAAGCAGTGGGGATAGATTCAAGCAAAAAGGGAGATGCAGCTGCCCTCCAGAAGTTTACATTCAAAAGGGGGAAGATGGCACACAGCAAGGAGCTGAATTAGGGAAGGAGGAGGATGAAGAAACTCAGGGAGCATAGTTTTGAAGTCTAGAAAATCAAGAAAAGGACCAGGAGGGAATTGAAAGTAGGTTGGTTTGGGCTCCTTAATAAAATGGAGACTCCAGGAAGAATTCCCCAATGGGACAAAGGGGTCAGGTCTTGAAGAGGGATATCCCAAGGTAAGCAGGATGTTAGGATGTTATAAGATGAGCAGACTCCAGATACTGATGTAAGTTCCAGGACAAGAAACTAGTAGAAGAGGCATACTTTTGAAATCAAAGGGATCAGGAAAGGGCTGAGAGAGGAAGAATTTGGTTGCATGTATTGAGAATGGAGTCAAGAGACACCTCAGATATGAATCCGGGGACCATTTTTCTTTAGGTTCATCATCCTTTGTAACCTGACCAGTTCAGACCAAGCTAGCAGTTTCCTTGATTTCTCAGATTCCCCTCATTTTCTTGATACATTTACTAGAAGGGCCCCAACTTAAGGGTCCATGGTATGGGAGCATAGAGGTGGAGCATATATTTTTTAATTTTGGGAAATTTTTTAATTAATTAATTACTTTAGAATATTTTTCCATGGTTACAAGATTCATGTTCTTTCCCTTCCCTCCTCCCACCCCCCTCCCATAGCCAATTAGCAGTTCGATTGGGTTTTACATGTGCCATTGATCAAGACCTATTTCCATATTATTGATATTTGCACTAGGGTGATTGTTTAGAGTCTACATCCCCAATCATATCCCCATCAACCCATGTGGTCAAGCAGTTGTTTTTCTTCTTTGTTTCTGCTCCCACAGTTCTTTCTCTGGATGTGGATATCATTCTTTCTCATAATTCCCTCAGAATTGTCCTGGATCATTGCATTGCTATTAGTAGAGAAGTCCATTACCTTCAACTGTGCCACAGTGTATCCATCTCTGTGTATAATGTTCTGGTTCTGCTCCTTTCATTCTGCATCAGTTCCTGGAAGTCTTTCCAGTTCACATGGAATTCCTCCAGTTCATTATTCCTTTGAACACAATAGTATTCCATCACTAACAGATACCACAATTTGTTCAGCCATTCTCTAATCAAAGGGCATCCCCTCATTTTCCAATTTTTTTTTTTGCCACCAGAAAGAGTGTAGTTATAAATATTTTTGTACAAGTATTTTTCCCAATTAAGAGATGGAGTATATTGCCCTGGGTTAGTCCCAGGGACGTGCACGAAGACTAGAAAGCATGTAAGACAAAGAAAGGTTGGGATAGGCAAAAAATTTCCCAGGTTGTAAATGATTCTGCTTTAATTTCCAACCTGTGAAATTCAATAAAATTCGATTCAATTCAGTCCACATCTGTTAAATGCCTATTATCTATAGGTAATTTTTGTCTTCTAGTGGCTATTTACTCCTAATGTTCTATCTCTTGGGTCCATGACAATGCTTTGGCTGATCCTCATCCCTAGAATGTCCTTTCATCTCCTTTCCCCCCTTTTAGAATTTTTAACTTCCTTCAAAGCTCAGCTTAATTTTCTGATCTTTTCCTTATCCAATCCTGATGCTAGTGTCTTCCCTCACCTTCAAAAAAAACTCTTGTAGGGGGCAGCTGGGTAGCTCAGTGGAATGAGAGTCAGGCCTAGAGACAGGAGGTCCTAGGTTCAAACCCGGCCTCAGCCACTTCCCAGCTGTGTGACCCTGGGCAAGTCACTTGACCCCCATTGCCCACCCTTACCAATCTTCCACCTATGAGACAATGCACCGAAGTACAAGGGTTTAAAAAAAAACAACTCTTGTATTTGCTTTATATTGTTATTATAGAATTGTTTTATTTATATTTGATTCTTTGTGACCCATTTAGTTGTTTTTTTATTTTTTTGCAAAGATACTGAAGTGGTTTGCTTACATATGAGGAAACTGCAATGAATAGGGAGCTATGAGTTTATTGAGTAGAGGAGTCAATCACTTTAGAGGCTATAAACTGAATTCTAGTGGGATTAACCATTAGGAGGTGTTTGCATTAGTCCATTCAAGATGTGATAAAGGTTTGAATGAAGACAGAGTATATGAACTCTGGAGGTCTCTGTTTCTTATCTGTAAATAGAGTTGGACTAGATAACATCCAAGGCTTCTGCCAGTCCTTGATTGTGGAGTCTCTGATCCTCTCCAGCTTAGGGGGACCTCCCAGAGTTTGTATTAGAGCCTTTGTCAACCCTGTATGTGTAAACCCAGGGAGGTGAAGTTTACATGGGCTTACACAGATTGAGGAAGCTCTCTACCAGGAAGAAGCATCAGAGCACTTGAGTGCAGGATAAGAGGAATACAAAGTGCTTTGAGATCAGATAAGGAAGATCACCTCCAGCTGAGAGGATCAGGGAACCTTCTTAGAAAAGGTTCAGCCTAAAAGGTGTAATTTCTAGATTCCTCTCAAAGCTATTGATATTATAATATGGGATTCTGAGCATTTTTTTAAAGATATAAAGTAATGAAGCTAGAATGGTGGAATGACAGGCAGTGGACCCTATAAGAGCATAAAAACCTGGGATAAGGCAGTGTAAAGACAAAGGGTAGTGCCAGAGCAGAGCACAAACCATCAGTATCTTTGTTTTGCATTACTCTTTTGAAGTCTTTTTCTTGGGTGGAGACAGATGGATGAATGAGTAAATGTATGAGTGAAAGAATGAAAAAATTACTTGTTAAATACTCAGCAGCTAGGTAGTAGAGTGTTTAAGAGTGCCAGGCCTGGAGTCAGGAAGACTCCTCTTCCTGATTTCAAATCTAGATTTAGATGTTTACTAGCTGCATGACCCTGGGCAAGTCACTTAACCGTCTTTGCCTCTATTTTCTCATCTTTAAAATGAGCTGGAGAAGGAAATGGCAAGCCATTCCAGTATCTTTGCCAAGAAAACATCTAATGGGGTCACGAAGAGTCAGACACAACTGAAACGACTAAACAAAGACAAATATCTTATCTATAAATGAGTATTTATTAGGTGCCTACTATGTTATAGAGAGCCAGCTCTATTTTGGGGGGTCCTGAGTGGTGTTTAGTGGCGTCGGATTGAAAAGACCAGAAACAGAAAACTGAGAACAGCCAGACTAGTGGTTAGCCCATAGCTGCTCCAACTGCTGTGGAGTTTTGAGTTTATTTTATACTGGTTTCAAACAAAGAACACAGAGAAAGAATCACATCTGTGAAGGGGTTACAAATCATACAAAAACCCATTAAAGTCTAAAAGGTAGAGAGATAGATCCAGGGTCAAAGGCCAAATTCCAACCACCAATTAGTAGGGGTTTAATTCTGGGAGCAGAAATATATTTCATGGAGATTTTTACTAATTGAATCCTATCTTCTAGAGTTACAGGATTGCACCTGGTCAGATAAAGTCCTGTCTAGCTTTGTCTGTCTAGGGTCTTATCTAAGTAATATATATTTTTGGAGTTCAGGCTTCTTAATTATCAAGGAGAGAAATTGTTAACTCAGTAGCTGTTGGTCTGCTAAGGACTCAAAGCTTTTCAATAAGTCTATAATGTTTTTCCAATAAGAAAAGGTATGGATCATAAAAGGGGTCAAAAGAGGGGTCTCAGATTTGTATCTAATCTCTTATTGGCTTCCCATATTATGTGCCAGGTGCTATACAAAGATCTTTCTATATACCATAGCAAGACTTTGCTAAGTGACATAGAAACAACTACAAAGAAGTTTATGTTCTAATGGGGTAGAGAACTTATATAAGGGATTGGGGGCATCACAGAGGAGGGTTTTGGTTTGGACAGTTACCAGTCTAGTGAGTGGAGATAGAGGGCAATAGATTTATTTGCACATACTTTCTCATAAAATTGGTAATACTTTAAATTTTGTTTTCCCAATTACATATAATAAATACATTTCCAACTAAGTTTTCCAAAGTTATATGAAATTGTCTCCCTCCCTTCCCTTCCTGCCCCCAACCCCCTAAGATGGTAAGCAATTCAATTTGGCTTTTACATGTCTTATCATGCAAAGCATTTTCCATGATGTTCATTTTGTAAGTGAATAATCTTATAACCCCCCCAATAAAAACCCAAATAAACTAATGTGAAAAATTCTATAGCATTGGCAGTATTGAGACAATTAGGATCCAGAACTGGGGAGTAGTCACAGAGAGCTCTGGTTGGTGTGTGTGTCTGTGGGCTGAAGTGTGGAGTGCGCAAGAAGCCACTAGATGATTAGGGAGAAGATGGCAGAGGAGCCTGGCTGTAGTTATGGTGGGCCAGATGAGGATTTTTATCCATCAGGACATTAATGGGGTCCCAGTGTGGGAGTTCTGAAGGTGCAAGGGTTGTGGATGGTGTCTGAGAAGCTATCAATGAAGATACTTGGAGTGTGAGGTGGTGAGGACAGTTACTGGGGAACCACCATCCTACCTCTTCCATGGTAAGTCTGGCCTTCTCTTGCACCTGTGTTTTCCTTGTCTAATTGGTTCATGGAGGGAGCGATCTGTCATTTCTACACGCAGGCTGTGGCTGGAGAATAATTATAATAATTAATACTAATAATAATTCTTAGTTCCCTTCAGCTTTGCCAGGCTTTATAAACACAGATTGCCTCAGCAGTCCCCAAGAGAGAAGGCTAGCTTTTACTAGAAAGAGCAGAGAAACCAACTTTAGTGGGAGGAAGGTGAGGGACCCATGCCCTAGGTTGACCAGACGGCCCTTCCTACAGAGGTCAGGCAGAGAATTTGGTTCTCAAGTCTTTACTGTTACATAGTAATCCATCTCTTTTTTTGGGGACTCTACAATGGGGACAATGGGTGGCCCCGTTGGCTCTGGGATCAAATATAATTTCTCCCATATGCCATTTAGAACCTTTTAAATCTGATTCCAACCAACCTTTCTAGTGTCATATTCTATATTTACTATTTATTTTCCTGCACTCTGTGATCCAGACAAGCTGGCCTTTTTGCTATTTCTCACATATGCCATACCATCTCCAGTCTCTGTGCCTTCGTATTGGCTGTTTCCTATGCCTAAAATGCACTCCCTCTTCCCCCTGGCTGGGTAGAATTTCTCTTTTCTTTCAACTCAAGTTCAAACATTATCTTCTATGTGAAATCTTTCCTATTCCTTCTTCCCATTCCCATTGGTTATATAGATTTTTTATATAAATACATATACATGTATATGGAGGTGCAGATAGATAGTAGATAGAAAAATATGTGATAGAAAGGTATGAAGATGTAATAGAGAGAAAGATGGATACATTTGAGTGGGGGAGGGAGGGAGAGAGTGAGAGAGAGAGAAAGAGAGGGGGTTGGGAGGGAGGGAAGAGAGAGAGAGAGAAGGAGGGAATAGAGCAAGTGAGAGAGAGGAG
>NW_025383998.1:0-5818 GCF_016433145.1 Gracilinanus agilis
GAAGGGAAGGGAAGGGAAGGGAAGGGAAGGGAAGGGATCACTGAAATGAGACACATAATTCTTTTCATTTGGAGTCCAAATGAGTAAGTACCTCAGGATAAGCAGGCTTGGAGTTTTTCATCTGTCTCACAAACCCCTTAACTTTGTGCTTTTTTCTAAAACCAACTCTTCTAATATTCCTCATTTTTGTCAAAAAAAAAATCACCCTTCTTCCCCTCATCCATGTTTATAGTTTTGGCATTTTCCTGGAATCCTCTTTCTTTCAACCTGCCTTATCATTTAGCAAATCTCATGATTTCTCACTCTACTAGATGCTGTGCTTCTGCCCCCTCCTCACTGTCCACGCAGCCATCACACGATTTCAAAATATTAATCACCTTTCTCCTGAACTACTGCAAGAGCCTACAAATTCTCTCTGGATCAAGTCATTCTGCTCTCCAAACTCTAGAACACACTGCTACCAAATTGGTTTTCCTAAAGCACGGGAATGAATATATGACTTCCCTAGAAAATAATCTCTAAGTTCCCTTTTCATTTTAGTATAAAATAAAATTTCATATTTAATATTATAAAATATTTTAATTTCTGATAAAATATGATGTACATAATTATTAAAATAGTAATAGAGAGAGGGACACAGACTACACATAGGATTTCACTTTTATAGGGAAGTTGCAGTGAGGAATCTCCCTCTCCTCGGCTTAACATTGTGCCTGTCACGTAGTAGGTGGTTAATAAATGCTTATGGATTTAACTCTATTTATGTAGGTCAGTGTGTTCTCTGCCACTTACAGCCTCAGAGAGTTTTTAGAAACGTGAGAAACCGAATGGTTCGACCAATGTTACAAAGCCCTAATTTGTCAGCTCACATTCAGGTTGAACATTATTAGGATTTTTTTCCCCACCAGCACCACCTTGTGGTTAAGTGTATATTTACAAAACAGCTATCAATCAAAACTTTTCAAAAAGATTGTTGAAATAAGGAAACAAAATTCAGGCATATATTAATGAAAATACCTAGATCTTGGTTAAGCTAGGTATCACAACTGTACAAATATTTTCTCAATTAGTGCAGATTGCAATTGTTATCCTATGTGACTCTTGCATAGATCTTCCACAAAGAGGAAGTACTGGTCAACTTTTTTCCAATACCTTTAATATCTTCTAGATTAACCTGAACATACCCTGTTAGGGTACCATGGAAGTATGAGTCACTTTCATATGGGCTGTGTGGGATCCATATTGCTGAGAGGGGTTCAATCTGCATCAGCTGGTGCATCCTTCTTTTTGTTATCTTAAACCTGGCAAAATTAAAGCAATTGTTCTGCTATTCTTTACTTCTATTTTTTGGTTTCGTTTTTGTTTGTTAGGTTTTGGCAAATCTTATTTAATGTATCCAGGATAAAGAACTCAGTTCACCCCCAGGAAAAACTGAATCTATGAGATAATAAGGATTAACTTCCCCTTCCATCTATTTTAGCTCATTTCAAAAAAAAAAAAAAAAAAAGAGCTTGAAGGTATTACTTTCTGTTATGTGTTGTTTATTCTCCTCAGTTTCAGTGTGGAAAGTGATGCTCTCATGACACAGAGTTCAAGTCATTACAATCTTTGAGCCAGGATTATTGACAAGGTGGCCTAACCAGGCAATTTGGCTGGGAAGCCAAGCCAGCATGCTTAGTACTCAAACCCAAGTGTACATTTGGACTTGGAACTATGGGATTGTGCTCTTTGGGAATGGTGCAAACCGTGAACCTAATCCACTTCTGTCCTCTTTCCCCAGATATTGAGGTAATACAAAGTGGTTATGCCTTCTGCTACGTTGGGGAGTAAGTTTATATACTTTTTACTTTCCCTTTTGAAGTCAATGTTTCAGTGTAAAAGCTAATCTGACTTTAAGTAGCTGATGTGCTGATGGAACCTCTTCCACACACTTGGAAGTATATCAGTGTTATAAAAAAACCCAAACAAACAATCATAGAAACCCTAAAACCTTTTATTAATACTAAGAAACTGTGCAGGGAGGGATGAAGTAGTAAAAATCTAATCTAGTTGTCCTTACAGTCAGTAAGAACCAAGATAATCTATATTACACTAGAAATGACAAACAGAATGTGATATCCATCACTTGACTCATTCTTGGTATATTATTGAAAAATCTCATTTTGCAATTATACATTCCTGGGTGATATTATTCAATTCTTTTAAAGCAAGATGGTTCTCATTACATTCTATAGACTACTTAGAACCAGCATTTAATCACATGAAATTCCACAAATATTGTCTAAAATCCTACTTTTCTGCTACTAAAAGCATTCTGGGGTTACAGATACAAAATGAAAAGGTTTCCACTCAAGCCCAAAGTTTACATTCTTGTGGCAGAATTCAATATACTTAAAGATGTATAAATAAATGTTTCAAAATGGAGAATAAAATAACAAATAGAAAAGGAAATCAAAAAAATTTCCCAATAGGAGTAGTAATGTGAACTGATACTCAAGGAAGTTCAGAGATTTTTTTCCATTACCCTTTTCAGTTCCCTGCAATTTAAAACTTTCTGCAACCATCCATGACTTAGAGCCATATACCACTGTAAGCAAGACACATATGATTTCTTTAATTGGAACATTAATTCCAACAATCATATCCTCAATTAAATAGATGGTTATTTTTGTTTTGTTTTAACAATTACAATTCAAAATTCTCTTAGCCTTAAGCAAACCTGATGATGAGGCTTTTGGTTGATGCTGAGACATCAGAAACAGTCTCTCACTGGGCTTATATTCAAAATGATTAGATCCTGGTAGGATCTGATAGAATTTGTGGTCTATTAGCATGGCTTTTAAGAATCCCTGGCCTCCCCCCCTTAAGCTCCCCATAAGAGGATAAACTTTTCTGTTGGGACTTTAAAAGAGGGATTAGTAGAATAGCAGCATTCAAAAAGTTAGGCTTTCGTAGGAATTTTTCTCCTTATTTATTTATTATTAATTAATTTGTTTGTTGTTTTAAATTCTTGGGTATCTCTTTCCCTCCCTCTACACTAGATAATGTATCACTTGATTAAATGTGTTTGTGTCTGTGTGAATAAACTATGTCTTTTGTGTTTCTATTTAACAGTTCTTTCTCTAGAAGTAGACAGTCAGAAGTTTTTCTTCAAATATTCATTTTGTAGCTGTAAATAATGTTCTTCTGTTTCTACTCGTTTCCCATTGTCATAATTTCATGTAGATCTTTCCATTAAAAAATAAACCTGATCATCAGTTCTTAGTTGTATTTCATAACAACCATATGCCACCTTGTCCCATCATTACTGAATTGATGGACATTACCCCAACTTCCAGTTCTTAGCCACCACAAAGAAAGGTGCTATAAGTACTTTAAAATGTATATATTATTTTCCTTTTGCCTTAAATTCCTTGGAAAACAGACACTGTAGTAGCATTTTTTGGGTCTAAGCATATACAGAGTTCTGTAACTTTCTAAGCATAATTCCATATTGCTTTGCAAAATGGTTGGATGGGCTCACAGTTCAAACAGTATATTAGTGTCCCCCTTTGTAGGAATTCTTATTAAAATCAATGGAGTTGCCTGAATTGCATGAGCTTTAAGTTCTTTTTTCATAGACTATTAAATCTAGAGTGGAAAGGAACTAAAGAAAGAATCTGGCAGAAACTCACATTTTGCAAATAAGGAAATTGAAACTCAGGGACATTAAATGACTTGTTCAAGATCAAATCAGTAGGAAACACGAATGTTAGTATTTGAGCAAAGGTCATTTGTTTCCAGAGTCAAAATTCTTTCTACTATACCATGCTGACTTCCATTATCATATTTGATAGGAAATATCAATATGGGTCCTTGATATTAAAGAAGACTTTGTGGTAACCTAAAGTCAACTTTTATATATATTTTTTCATGATAATATTCAGAGAATCACTGGGCCAAGTTACCCATATAGGTATGTATGTGGTACAATCTTGCACAGGTGTGAGATATAATGAAGATTGAGTATTTAGGGAGACTCTTTAAGGATCAAAATTTCAATTTTTATTACCATTTTTCTTAAATATACTTTCCTACATCTTAGAGATCAATGTGAATAAAGAAAGTCACATTTAAAAAGTTATTTTGTGTCCTTTGCTTATACACAAGATTGTCTTGTTGCTTACATAAAACAATTTTCTATCTCAATATAAACATAGCTAGAAAGATGAATAGATAAAGATTCTATGGACATAAACATAAAATATTACTTATCTCTTGGCAGCTGGTAATTTATCTTGGCAACTTTTATTTTTAATAAAAGTATATTAAGTGACCTTTAAAAAATTACCCTCTTGAAATACTTTGGGTTTCTATTTCTGTCTACTTTTAAAACTATCACTCCTACCATGAATAGCATAGATGTAGAGGACATTGTTAAAAAGATGCTTATTAAGATCCTTATGTCCATAATCAGATATTAAATAGCTTAATTTGAGATTAAAATATTTTTATGGCTACTGAATTAATTAATGGATTATTTTCTGCAGACATCACTGGTGATACATAGGGATACACACATTAAGTGCTATCAAAAGCAACCTTCTGTTTGCCAAAAATTTTAATTTTTTTAAGTCAATTTTCTAATTTTCCAAAAATGTAAGTTTATTTCACTGGCATCTATAGACTCTTCATTTTTTTTCTGAATGAGATTTCACATCTTTTCAATAAGAAGTTCTTATTGGGAGCCTGTAGAAAAGAGAGATATGTGGAGGGTAATATGAAGGAATATAAATAAACATTCCAAAGAAAGTAATAAGAATAAAGCCTTGCTATAGTATATAAAATGACTTGCTGTACTTCGTAATCTAATAAAACTATAGTTCATCATAGTCCCCCAGGAAAGGGCATTAGTTAATATTAACTTTTTTTCTTTTATAAGACATGATTTCATTGAAGAGTTCTTGAGTATGATAACTATTAATAATAATGATAGTTATTATTATTATGCTAAGACTAAGTAATATTTAAATGTTATTTTAAAATTTCTATAAATAAATTTAATTTATTATTTCATTTACATCTCCCAGCAATCTTATAAGGCAATTCTGGCTGTTATTTTTATCCATTTTTAAACATAAGTAACCATAGATTCAGAGAGATTAAGTGTTTTATCCAATGTAACACAAATTCAGTGTCTAAGTCAGGATTTGAACCTAAGCCTTTGTTATTATTAAAAATGATGAGGGCTGAGATCAAAAGGAAGAATAGTATTTTAATAAAAGCCATGCTGATAGAGATAAACTGACCACGCGCCTGTAAGAAACCTATTCCAACCTCACCCTCAGCCATTTTCCTTTCCTCTCTCCGCGAGCTCAGCTAGCTAAAGAGGAAGTTCCAAGTCACTTCCCCCTATTTTAAAACAGTCCCTCACCTTCAATACGTCATCCAAAACAGGAAACCCATTGGGGATCACAGGAAATGTAGTTCCAAGTATCCCAAGTGATTTTAAATGACACACCTTCATGACTCCAGCTCCAACATTCTGTCAATTCTGGCACACTATCATGAAGGATTAATGTTATGTAAGATATTACATATTCATTTTAAAATCATGAAATATCTTTACATTTCTAATCATCTATGCTTTAGATTCATTACTTGAAATATATCTGAAAACTAGAATTCTGGAATTGATCATGGACCTTCTCTTCTTTTCTCATTTCCTTTCCTCCATTCCCCTCCCCTCCTTTCTCTCCTCTCTATCTCTGTCTCTATGCATGTATGTGTGTGTCTGTGTCTGTCTCCTCTATAAAATGATTCTGAATTATATATATAT
>NW_025383999.1:0-3248 GCF_016433145.1 Gracilinanus agilis
TATATATATATGTGCACACATACATATATGTGTAGATAATGTATAGGTAGAGATCAATATTCTTTCCTCATTTTTTGTTCTTTTGAAGCATAGGTTATAACTCGGTCAAAAGTATAATAGTTTAGTAACCTTTGAGACATAGTTCTAAGTTGCTTTCCAGAAAGTTGAACCAATTTAAAGCTCCACCAACAATTCACTTGTGTGCCCGATTTCCCTCAGACCTTCCATCAATTGTCATTTTCTTATTTTGTCATATTTGCCAGTACGATCAGTATGAAGTGGAAACTTAAAGTTGCTTTAATTTACATTTCTCTTCTTAGTTCTTTGGAGTCTTTATTCATGATTGTTGCTAGATTAATTTTCTTCCTTTGAAAATTGCTCGCTTTTATCTTTTGGCCAACTCTATTGGAAAACACATCTTATTCTTAGACATTTGAATCGGTTCCCTATAAACTTTGGTAATAAGACCTTTATCAGAGAAACAAGGGAAAAGGGATTTTCAAAGGGCATGGGCGTCATAAATTAGTAGAAAAAAATGCATAACTGCCTGGAGTCAGACAGACTTGGGTACAAAACCCACTTCTAACACTCACTAGCTGCAGGATCCTGGGAACTCAATTTAATTTCTTAGCCTTAGTTTCTTCATTTGTAAAATGAGAAGGCAGCATGACATAAAAAAATGAAGGATCTGAATTTGAATCATGATTCTGATACTTCTTAGCTATTAGATATTAGATGACTCACTTAAATTTTCCATATATTAGTTTCCTCAATTATAAAATTAAAAGATTGCCTTAAGATCACCTTTCTCCACCTGTAAATCTATGATGCTTTACAATCAAATGAGATCATGTCTATAAAATGTTATGCAGGACTGATGTCACTATGTAAATGCCAACATTTATTCAGGAGGGGGATGAAAGGACCTGTGATTTCATTGACAGCATGAATAGAAAACTAGCCTTGACGTCAGGGAGACTGAGATTTATGTGCCATCTATTACATAGCCTGGCTCTGAGACACTGGGCAAGCCACTTAACCTTCTAGTGTCCCAGGCAACTCCCAGAACTCTAAGATTCAGAGAAGCAGGCAGTGTGCTGTGGTAGTAGAACTTCACCACTATCTCCTTTTATGTCAAAGAAATCAGTTTGTAATTATTATAAAATGAGGCAAGTGAGGTGGTGGAGTGGAGAATGCCAATTCTGGAGTCAGAAAGACTCATTTCCATGAGTTAAGTCCAACTTCAGGCATGTACTAGCCAGGGGACCCTAGGAAAATCACTTCACCTTGTTTGCCTCAGTTTCCTCATCTGGAAAATGAGCTGGAGAAGGAAATGACAAACGACTCCAATATCTTTGCCAAGAAAACCCGAAATGGGGTCATGAAGAATTGGATAGGACTGAAATGACTGAACTACAACATCTTCTCAATGCAGGCAAAAGAAAATGTAGTCTATTGTGAGACCAAAACATCGCTAGCAAGCTGATGATTGTCTCCAATTAGCCCTTGCCAAGCAGAGCTCTAGTGTCTAGAAATAGCCACTCCAGTTGAACCCAAGACCAGCTCAATCTTTAAATCTCTTTCAACCCTGATTGATGGGGTCAGCACTAAAAGGGTGATGAGAGGCAGCCTGAGTGAGGTCTCTGTGCCAGCACCTGTCAGTCTGAGCTGGCTGGTGCCCTTTCAGTAATGAGCAAAAGCTGCTATAGCTCAAACCTGACCCAGTAGGAATTTCAGGCTATTAATCAACTTCCAGGAATTGAAATGCAATTCTGGATGGCTAACTGAAAACAGGGCTGACAGGTGGCACAGTAGACAGAGTGTCGTAGCCTAAAGTCAGGAAGAATTGATTTCAAATCTGACCTCAGACATTTACTAGCTGGGTGACCCTGGGCAAGTCATGTCACCCTGTTTGCCTCGCTTTCCTCATCTGTAAAATAACCTGGAGAAGGAATGGCAAAACACTCCAGCGTATTTGCCAAGAAAACTCCAAATGCGGTCAAAACCAACTGAAATGACTGAATGACCACAAAGTATACATGAGCCACCCATCACTGGTCCTTCCCTTTCACTAGGTGAGCAGCCTGCCTCCTCTGTGGCTCTTACATGTCTTTGATGATATCACTGATATAGTTTCTCCTTTCTCATTTTGTCTTTGCAATATCTGGATGGGGGTCCTCAGATCCTACACCTAGAGCTGGAAAGTAACTCGTATGCAGCATTTCATTTGAGCCTGAAACAAATCAACCAAGAAATGGATACTAACATTTATCATACCCATTTTAGAGATCAAAAAAAGCAAGATTTAAACCTCCAGTGGCATTTCCGCTATGCCAAAACCACCTCTATTATGTCATAGAATCCTAAATTCACTTTAAATGGGATATCGGAATCCACTTAATCCTTGTGACATTTAAACCCAGGGCCTCTCATTCCAAATCCAGCACTCTGTCTGTTGGACCACATTGCCTCCTCCATCCCTGTGCCAGTACTCTGCCCGCTTCTTAGCATTCTTTAATACTTGCCCTAAGCCCCTGTGTGGGAATCTGCTGCTCTCCCATCCTTAGCTTTGAGGCAGCTCTGAGAATTATGAGAACTTTGCAGGAGGATGGCAGTCTCTCCCCACCAGATTTGAAGGTCTTCATCTCCAGGCAGAGCAGACCTCAAGCAAACCTTCTTACTTTTATGGATGAGAAGAAAGAGGAGACAGCAAAGGCTTGCATGACCTTGTAGCAAGTTAGTGACGGAGATGGAGCACCGACTTCCAGCCTCCCAGGCCCATCCAATTGATTATCGGACTTCAAAGGCTTTGACAATTGCTATCCCTCCAGTAAAAAGGGCAATCGGAGCTCCCAAGCTCTCCCAATGTATTCCATAGGTCCTTTGGCTGATTCAGGAGAGGGATTTGACAGTTTCTCCTAGGAATCTCAAAAGGACTCTAGAATGATCTCAAACATATAAGGGATAACCGTGACCCAGTCCAAATCCCTGACCTGCAGCCAAAGGAATATCATTCAGCCCTGGTGGAAATGACCTAGGAATGAGTTTAATAAAGTAGCTAACATAACTGGTGTTCAAAGGTTTGCCAAGTGGTAAATATAACATAATATAACATAATATAATGTAACATAATATAATGTAACATAATGTAACATAACATAACATAATGTAATATAATGTAATATAACAATATACTATAATATGCTATAATATGCTATACTATACTATACTATAATATAATACACTAT
>NW_025384000.1:0-5192 GCF_016433145.1 Gracilinanus agilis
GGGCACGGGGGGGGGGCATCTTGTTCCATGAAAGTGAAACCAGCAAAGAAGCAGACACAAGTCCAATTCCTCCCATTTATCAAGGAAGGAATTGGGAGGAGTTTAGTACTTAGCACTCCAATCAGAGGTGATGAGCTTAATCTGGAAGGAGTATCTTCTCCCAAGCAGGGAGGCAGATGCTGAGTGGAGTGATTATCTTCAAAATTCTTCCTATCCTTTGTGACCAAAGACAGCAATTCCAGGAGCAAATTTCGACACTTTTGTTGTCAACAACAAGGAAAGAAAGTCTCCAGGACTGGAACTCGGAACCACAAAGAAGCCTCACCTGAGTATCTTGTTTGGGCCGGTTAGCTCTCTCTTCCTTCTTTCTCCCTACTTCCCTCTGAGACAGTCAACTCTACAGCTACAAAACAACTGCCCAGCTTAGAACACCAGTCCAAAGGTTCTTGTTCTCTTAATTCTTCTCTTCTGGAGAATGGGAGAGAGGCTGGTAAAACCCTCAGAGCCACTACCTGAAGGTTCTGCTTGGAAACCTCATAACTGATTTCCTTTTTTTTTTAATTAATAAAAATATTTCATTTTTTCCCAATTACATATAAAAACTTTTTTTTAATTTGGAGTTTAGTATTCATTTTTTTTTTAATTTTGACTTCCAAATTACTTCCCTCTCCCATCCTTCCCTCTCATTGAGAAGGCAAGCAATTTGATATAAGTAATACATTAAGAAACAATGAGCGAGCTAATTTTAATAAAATTTGGAAAGAACTACATGGAATAATGAACAGCAAAATGAGTAGAACCAAGAGAACATCATACACAGCTACAGTTTTAATTCTTGAAGAATAAATTGTGAATGTTGCCTCCAGAGACTGAACTAAAAGGTGGAAACATGAAAGACTTAATTTTTTTAACCCTTACCTTCTGTCTTAGGATTGATACTGCGTATTGATTCCAAGACAGAAGAACAGTAAGTGTTCTTCTGCAAAGGGGGTTAAGTGACTTGCCCAGGGCCACACAGCTTAGAGATTTGAACCCAGGGCCTCCTGCCTCCAAGCCTGGCTCTCAGTCCACTGAGCCATCTATTTGCCTGCTACCAACTCACTTAAAAAAAATAATAATAACCCTTACCTTCCACCTTAGAGCCAATACTGTGTATTGGTTCCAAGGCAGAAGAGTGGTAAGGGCTAGGCAATGGGGGTGAAGTGACTTACCCTGGGTCATGCAGCTAGGAAGTATCTAAGGTCAGATTTGAACTAGGATCTCCTTTCTCTAGGGTTAGCTCAAAGTCCACTAAATCACCCAGTTGCCCCACCTCCCCTTTCACTTTTAAAACTTTTAACAACCTGATTTCTTTCTATCTGTACAGTCTACTTATGCATTATTATTTCTTAATGCATGAATAGTGAGGGGGCCCAAGTAAAGAATCTTCAAAGAAGTATTGACACTCAAATTGAGCCTGAAATGATGTACTGGAATTGAATAAGCAAAAGGGAGATGGAGAGAACATTCCTGAAAAGGGAATTCCCTCAAGCAAAGACAGAACATGTGAATATGGTATTTGCAGAGGAAAATTAAGAGAACGACCTGAGTAGAGCAGCAAATCAGTGCAATGGAATTCAGTCATTTCAGTCCTGATTCTTCAGACCCCAAGTGAGGTTTTCTTGGCAGATATTGGGATGGTTTGCTGTCTCCTTCTGCTCATTTTCCAGATGAGGAAACTGAATTAAACAGAGTTAAATGACTTGTCCAGGGTCATACAGCTAGGAAGTGTCTGAGGTCCAATTTGAACTCAGAAAGATGAGTCTTCTGAACTCCAGATCTGGGGCTCTATTATTGCTGGCTGCTCCAAGCAGGATTATAGAGGGTGGTAAATACTAGATACAAGTTTCTGAGGCAGTAGGCAAGATGGAGATGTAAACTCTCTCAGTCAATCGATCACTAACCTTAGAGTTGGGAGACTTGCCGACTTCCCTCCAAACTTTTGATTGCACACTCAGTCTATATTGGCCTCAATAAAATGCCCTTCTTAGTGAAAAAACAAATAAACAAACACAGATGATCACTCACTGTCAGTCTAGTAAGCTTTAGCCCCTTCTGCTTAGTACCTCCTGCCCCCTACACTGTACCTTCTCTGGAAACTCAAGAGCAAATTCATATTGAGGCAGATCAGTAGCCCTTCTTCAGCGTTTGCCTAGGCAACTGAGAGCTTAAGTGGCTTTTTGAGGTTTACACAACCGGGAGAAATCAAAGGCAGAACTCGAACGTGAAGCCTTCCTACCTGTGAGGCCATCTCTCCAGCCACTACATCATGCAGCCTCTTGTCTGGCAAAGAGTAGGAAATGAATAAATGCTTGTTGAATGGCATTGAATCCAATCAAACTTTGTATTACAGGCAGCCTCAGTGTGTCAGACTTTTCTGAGGAAAACTGGATTTACTGGGACTTAGAATCATGGGACCCTAGAATGTATCAGTAGGAAGAGCCTTTCCCCCATCATTTTACAGAGAAGGAAACTGATGCCCAAAGAATTCAGGGTAGATTGACCTTGGCCTCTAGTACTAATCTCATTAACTAAATAATTAAAATAGCAGAGGGGGAAATTGCTGATTTAACCTAGAAAATAGTTCAGTAGCTGTTATGTGTGAGTGTGTGTGTTAAATAGGAGTAATGAAGGCACTAATTAAGTTTGTCAGTTCTGACGTAAGAACTTACTCACTGTAAGACATTGAGTTCCTCTGGAAAGACCTCCAGGAATTGATGCAGAACAAAAGGAGCAGAACCAGGAGAACATTATACACAGAGACTGATACACTGTGGTGCAATGGAATGTAATAGACTTCTTTACTAGTAGCAATGCAATTACCCAGGACAATCCAGAGGAACATATAAGAAAGAGTGCTATCCATATCCAGAGAAAGAACTGTGGGAACAGAAACACAGAAGAAAAGCATATGATTGATCACATGGTTCAATGGGGATATGATTGGGGATGTAGACTCTAAAATTTAGAGTCTAAATGATCACTCTATTGCAAATATTTATAATATGGAAATAAGTCTTGATCAATGACACATATAAAACCCAATGGAATTGCTCATTGGCTACGAGAGGGAAGGGAAAGAACATGAATCATGTAACCATGGAAAAATGCTTAAATCAATCAATCAATTAATTAATTATTTGAAAAAAACACCCAAAAAGTACCCAGAAGACCATGGCTAACCCTACCCCGCCTCAATTCTACTGTAGCTATTACACAATGTAACTGTTTCCTCCTCTCAGGCTTTGATTATTCCCCTAACAGTGGTCTCTTGAAGAACTGCTCATAGGATCACAGATTTAGGCATGGAAGGGACATTATTGGCTTTTGAATACAATCCCCACATTTTTATAAATAAGGAAGCTGAGGCAAAGAATGGTAGAATCACATTTCTACCTGCCTGAGGATAGGATATGAACTCGGGTTTTCAAGGTGGCAGAGATCAGGTAACTGGCCCAGTGGCTAGAGCAATGGGTCTGGAGTTAAGAAGACCTGAGTTCAAATCTGGTCTTACACATTAACTAGTTGTGTGACCCTGCACAGGTCACTTTACCTCTGTTTGCCTTAATCACTGGAAAAGGAAATGGCAAACCACTCCAATATCTTTGGTATAGTCCATGGGGTCAGGAAGAATCAAACACAACTAAATTATTAGACAACAACTTCCTGCCTCCGTGCCAAGTATTCCATCCATTCTACCCCAAAACTGCCTCTAGCTTTCTAATTTGAGGACTGGTTGCACTGGGGAGATTAAGCTATCTCCCTTCTCTCCAGAGATGTGGCTACTCTGTCCTAGGGCAGCCACTTCAACCTCATAAAAATGGCTAGAGAGGAAACTGAGGCAGGAAACTATATAGTATATATCTCCATGGGAAGAAAGGCACATGCACCTGTTTAATGTGAATAAAAAATACCTTCCTGCTCTTGAGAGAAGGGACAGCACTCCTGAAATCTGCACAAATTCTCGCCTGAGAACAGATAAGCACACATAGATACATCGGTACACATAAAAGCATATACCCATAAGCACACAGATTTTTAGGATGGAAGAGCCTTTAGAGAACACCTAATACATTGCCTTATCTGTTAGAAGAGAAGCCTGAGTTCAGAGAAGGGAAATAACTTGCTCAAAGTCACAGTGATTAAAATCCATATAAACCCATAAACACAAATGCATGACCAAATACAGTAACATATATTGGGGGGGGGGGGGGTTAAGCCTTACTTTCTGTCTTAGTAACAACTCTAAGACAGAAGGGCATAGGTTGGGCAAATGGGGTTAAATGACTTGCCCAGGATCACACAGCTAGGAAGTATCCAAGGTCAGATTGGAACCCAAGCCCTCCCAACTCCAGACCAAACTTCGTTCTACCCATTATGCCACCTAGCTGCCCCAGGGCAGCATGTATTGTTTAAGTGCTTATGATGTGCCAGGCATTGTGCTAGGTGCTGGGAATGCAAAAAAAAGTGGGGGAAATCTATACTCTCTGCTCTCAGGGAGAAAACATCCTTATGGGAGAGAAGACGTAAATATATAGGTACATACAAGCAATAGACAGCCTATAAGAAGCCATATATTTATATACATATATATATCTATATATCAACTCTACACACACTCCAACATGTTTCCACACACATAAATAAACCTCTCCATCCACAAAGCCTCTTTTGCACATACACATGGCCCCTCAGCAGCTGCTAGTGCCAAAAAGCTACCGCTTCTGCTGCACCATCCCCAATTTCAAGGATTGCCATGGCAACAGAATTTCCAGCCAAATGGATATCAAGGCCTATTAATAAATATCATTTGCTTATCGTCGAGCGTCCAGTCTGGGCAGCAAGGCTCCCAGGAGACACCCTGGATACATCTCAGGCGTGGGCCAAGACCCTGGCTGCTCACCTCTGAGCCCCACGGGCCCAACATCCCCTCTGAGCTCTGGGAGGGCTTGGAGGTGGGGGCTATGGAGGGACTCTGAGAAGGAAAAAGAGTCACCTACAGTGAGTAGCTACACACTGGCTTCACTGGAAGTAATGAAAAGGAATCGCTCTCTCTCTCTCTCATCCCTCCCTATTCCTCCTGCTTTGCCTCTCTTTGGGTTAAGGTCTCTCTCTCTCTCTCTCTCTCTCTCTCTCTCTCTCTCTCTCTCTCT
>NW_025384001.1:0-7695 GCF_016433145.1 Gracilinanus agilis
GTATATATATACATAGATATATAATTTTTTTTTTCGAATCCCCTTTCGCTCATCTAGTACCTCGCCGGCTCTTTCTTTCTTCTCTCTTCTCCCACCTCAGCTATCAGATGAAAAGCCAGCACTGCATTAGAAGTCGCATCCCCTTTTGTGAAGCAATCTGCTCCTATCCATCTGATGTGTCTGAGGAGTGAGGACGGGTCTATTAGAATCTTTCCTCTCTTAAAATCTATCAGGGCTTTATCCGCCCGATCTGAAACGTAAAGTCACTCCATTGCCATTGTGTCTGTATTTTCTTTCTCATTATTTCCCTTCTTTCTTTGGGCTCTCGCCACCTCCCCCTGTCCTCCCCTGTCGTCCCCTACCCCCCCGGCGCTCTGTCTTCCTCTGCTCTCCCTCCCTGGATAGGATGTGGGCCCTCTTGCTATTAGTATTAGTAATCGGGTCCGCGGAGTTAAACAATCTCCCGTAATCTATCAGCGCTTTATCTGGTCCATCGGAGAGCTGAGAATGGCCCGGCCCAAGAGATGGCGCCGTGCTTTGCTACTGATAAAGTTACAGAGTTCAGCCCGTGATGAATGTTAAGTAACTACACCCCAGTTAGATAGGATATGGACTTGGCAGAGGGAGCGACTCCGGCTGAAACCAATCTCTCAGATATCAGCCGAGCTGTTTTTTCTCAGGCCCCGGCTCTTTCTTCCCTCCTCCTCCTCTTTCTCCCCGTCTGTCTTGCCTTCACCTACTCCACCCCCATCCCAACCCTCACCTGGCTGGCCCCAGATCACTTGTGGAAGAGGACCTGGCACCCAGGGCGCCCTGCTGGTCGAGGGGTGCTTGGGGAGAGAGAGGCGGCGGAGGGCGGTTCGCTCCCCCCCCCCCAATCTCCTTCCCTGGCACAGGCCGATATCTTTTCTGGTTTGGGGGGAGCCCTGCCAAGCCCTCGAGTTGGAAATACTGGAGGGTGGTTCAGTGGGTGAGAATTAAGTCTAAAAAAGGCTTCCCACCTTGGCTAAGTGGCCATCACCAAGGGACCTCTTGCCATTTGGGACAGCCAGCTGTCTCAGTGGGCACTCCACGTGGGTCCACGGAGAAGGGCAATCACGAGGCACGAGCATCCCTCCTTTGCCTTCCAGTTCACAGCCCAGCTAGTCTACAGAGCTTGGATTCCCCCATCCCAAAACCACCTCTTTCTCTGACTGTTAGGGGTTCTGGTGAAGAGTGAACAGACAGACCCGAGCATCACAGCAAATTCGAGTTGGAAGGGCCTCCCCATCATACAGAGAAGGAAACTGAGACCTTATGTGAGTCGGGGCTAGCAGCCACGTCTAAGGATGCTCTCTTCCACTGAGCGATCCATAAAGTCAATCCATAAAGTCTTTAGGTTTCTTTCCTTGACCGCCTAACGTGGACTCTTAGAGAGGACTTAGTTTTGGTTGGAAGTCTTAGGAAAAGGCTTGAGCTCTCAGGGCTGCTTTGGAAGATTTTCTAACCCTGAAAGTCATTAAAATAGATATCTTTGTTAAATAAATTCCATTTGAAATATTTTTCACTCATTTTTTAAAATACTAAAACATTTAAATACATTTTAAAAAATACTTTTTAGCTCATTTTTTAAAATGTCGAGTTCAAAATTTTCTTCCTTCCCCCCTTTGAGAAGACCAACAATCTGGCATCGGTCTCCCGGGCACCCCTGAAGGTCTTGAAGGAGAGGGGATCCAGGGGTGCTCCCGTTCCCTTGGGAGCTGAATTAGCGAACCTCTCGGTTCCTAGGACCCGAGCGTTTGAAGCCAGCAAGGACCTTGGAGATCATTTGAGTCTATCCAGAGAAGGGGCACGGCTGGCCCCGAATCCTACACTAATAATCAAGAATGAATTCTGATAAAGCTTTGATAAAGGGCTCACGGTGTGCCAGTTTGGGATTTGAACCCAGGGCCTCGTGATTCTGGACCGACCTTAAATGGCTGGGTTTCTCCTTCTCTCCAACCAGATTATTCTGACCAGGGGTGTGAGAACGGCGGCGCGAGGCTCCCGGTGGCAGGGAGAGAGGTAACCTTATAGGACAGCCCTGGAGTTTGTCATCTCCCCTGAGCTCTTGCCTCTCTTGGTCCTTGAAAAGATAACCAGCTGGGTAGGGGCCGGGTTTCGTTTCCTAGCAACTGTCCTGAATAGACTCCTGGAACTCCAGGGCGGGAAGAAACCTTGGAGATCATCCCTATTGTTTTTCTTTGGAGGAAACTAAGGAAAAGAGCAGTAACTTACCCAAGGTCCTACAGCTCATTTTGTGGCGGCGGTCCAGACTAGAACCCAGGTCTCCTGACTTCTGGTACCACGTTCTTCTCCCTCTGTAACGCTGCTTTCATCCTGGCTCGCTTGGAAAAAGTGGGGTGCATGGGGGCCTGTCTGTCTCTCTGCCTGTGTCTGTCTGTTTATTTCGTGGGAAAAGGAGAGAGAGAGGGGCAGGGCTCACCTCTCTGCTCACCCACCTTTAGTTCCCAGCGTGGTTTTGTTTTTATTTTTACTTTTATATTTAAACTTATTTATTTATACTTATGTGTTTTCTACTTATTGAAAGCCATTTGAGCAGAAAGCTCTCTGGGAAAAGCTCGGGGTCCCACTTTAGGGTCCAGGATGCCCTCCCGAAGGGCCAGGACAAGGCTGCCCCCCTGCAGCAGGATGGGGAGCTCTCAGCAGCCCGGAATCCCCGGACCCTCATCGGGGGCGAAGACAGGGTGTCCGGGCCAGTTAAGGCCGGCCAAGTTCCGTCAGTGGGTAAACGGGGTTGGCCGCAGCAGGAAGTGGGTTTTGCTGGATGGCAGGATATGGGCACCGAATCCTCCTCCGAGCAGAGTGATTAGCGTTTATCTGCTGCCTTCATCTTCTCCCCATTCTTCTCCCCCTGGGACCGCCTCCCGCTCGCCCTTTACTGGCTTTAATTGAGGGGTGGGAGGAATGAGCTCCAACCCCTAATACTGGGGGGGGTCTCCCCATCGCCATGGAGACCAACGGGAGAGGTCAAGCTGGGTTTATCTTATGCTGATAGAGGAGGGTTACTAATTAGCGATAGGTACCCTCTTCTCCGCGCTTGGGCTGGCCGAGACATTATCAGCCAGTCACACCAGACTGATATTAAGACTATCTAGAAAGACGGCCCTTATCCTTCCCCCCTTCCCTAACCCCATAGGGTGCTTCACCCCATCTCTGGGCTCAGATGATAGATAGGCGTGACCTCTCTGGGCCTCCCTGCAAAGGGCCTCCCCAAGCCGGCGGGACCCCTGGGCAAAGGAAGTGTGTGCCTTTGGGAGCGTCCTCATGGCTCCCCGGCCGTCCTGGGGCTGAGGGATGGAGGCAGAGTGGAAACGGAGCTCTCCGGCTCCGCTGGCCCGATTCTGCCGTCCCCCCCGCCCCCCGGGCTCCGTCCCAGACAGAGTTCTGACTCTGCAAGCAGAAGAACAAAATTCCCCTTTTCCCACCTGTCCCTCATCGCCGCTGTCGCCATTGCTTTGTGGCCGTCCGCTTCTTCTCCTGCAAAATGGGCTGAGCGGCCTTCAGAGCCTCTAAAGTCTCTTCTGGCTCCCAATTTCTGACTCTGTGATCCTCCTGTTCAGTGTTTATCTGCCTCTTCCCAGGGGTGACGGGGTGGTCTTTTTAAAAAGAAACACACACCCATCTTTTAACCCCGATTTGCCTCTCCTAAAATGCTGGAGCTTCGGGAAACTTTGGGGATCATCTAGCCTAACCCCATGATTTTGTATGAAAATGATATGGCCTATAGGAGGAAAATCCCTGGTCTTCGAATTTGGAGACAGTGGTCTAACTGCCAATAAAGGCTCACTTGCTCCATGTGATAGTCTGGGAACCAAAAGCCCCCACAAGTAAGAATTTGTTAGCAATTAGACCACCATCTCCAAATTCTAAGACTGGGGATCCCCCACCCCCAAAGCCAACCCCCTTAGGGATAGCCAACCATCTGGACACAAGGACCCCAACTTTGCCCAAAAGACAATCCAGGTTACCTCATCCAAGACCACCACCCTGTAGAAGATTGTCCCCTTCCCCACCCAAGTGGAGACGCCTAGCCATCTACTGGTTGCCTTCCTTTCCTTCTCCTGCTTTCCTTTCCCCTAATAAAACCTCGTTATTTACTCAATCTTTCTGTCTCATTTGCCTTGGGTCAGCCAGGTCTGACACCCCGATCTTGGAAAAATCTCCTAACTCTCCCAACCTCAGTTTCCTCATAAATAAAATGGTGCTGTTCACATCTGTACTATTTACGACAGACAATTGTCAGAGAGAAAGAGAAAAATAAAGCTATGAATGCTGGGGTATTCTTATTATTAATTAGAAAACGAAGGCCCAGGGAAGGTAAGCAGCTTGCCCAGGACTTGGCACAGAACCTGGGCCTGTGTCCAGACTCCTAGGCCAAGTGCCCCCCTCCCTGTACCCCAGAGTGCCTCATTCCCTGGCCTCCATATGGTTCCTAATTAGTCTCAGTCCTGGAAACACACATTAGTCTCTGTCCTTAGTCCCTGGAGGAAGCCCAGGTTCTCAGGCAGCCCAGATAGAACTCCTTTCCACCCTCCCCTCCAGGGACCAGAGGGCAGTAGCTGCCTTTGGGCCTGATGCTGCCTGTGTTTCTGGGTGGGGAAGAGGAGGAGACAGAGGATTGCTCTTTCCCCCAGAGCCCAGAAAGGCCTTATATTTAGCAGAGCCTTGTCTGATCCCTGAGACCTGAGCCTTGGACTGGAAGGCTCTAAAATCTCCCTCCTTTTCTTAGAACTTGAACTTGGCCCACTTTCTCTTTCCTACTTAAAGACCAGTATTTTCCCCTGTTCTCTTTTCTTTGTATTTTCATCATGACCCCTAAACTCGGGGCCTCTTTTATTGGGGCCCCTTTTCAGTGCAGGGCAGGTAAGCAGCACCGGTCTAAATTCCATGGACTGCTCCCACCATGTTTTCTTCCCTGGCTTTTTCTCTTTCAGTAGACCCAGTCAGTGGCCATTTCTGTCTATCTCCCCTAACCAAGGCCAGCCTGATACCTTCTTATTCTCTTATTGAGAAGGAGATCCCCAGAAGGGGTAGAAAATTGGGAGGAGCAGACCAGTGACTTCTGAGATTCACCTTCTCAGTGTTTCCGAGGCATTCTAAATGTGGCACATAGGAGGTGCTTGAGAAGTTCATTTGTTCATTCCTTCATTCTTACCTCATTTGCTACTTTTTTCCTCCCTCCCTCCCTTCCTTCTTCCTCCCCTCATCCCTTCCTACTTTCTTTCCTCTCAGTTCCTTCCCTTTTCCCTCCATTCCTTCCTTCTTCCTCCCTCCCTCCTTTCCTACTTTCTTTCCTCTCTCAGTTCCTTCCTTCTTCCTCCCTCCCTCCTTTCCTACTTTCTTTCCTCTCTCAGTTACTTCCTTCCTACCTTCCTTCTTTCTTCCTTCCCTTTTATCCCTTCTCACTTCCTTCCTCCCTCCCTTTCTTCCTCCCTCCCTCCTTTCCTTCCTTTCTCTCTTTCTCTTTCCCTTCCTCTCTTCCTCCCTCCCTCCCTTCCTATTTTCTTTCCTTTCTCAGTTCCTTCCTTGCTTCTTTTCTTCCTTCCCTCCTTCCTTCCTTCCATTCAGAATAATAATAACTAGCAGTCTGGTAAGGGAGGTAAAACCTGGACAAATAGATCTAATACAAATAGGATTCAAAAGTATTAGAAAGTGCAGACAAGGTGAGTAGGGATTCAGAAGAGGGAGTGATCACATGCAGCTAGAGACATCAGGAAGCCTTCTTGGATGAGAGGCTGAGTTGAGACTAGAATTAGACAAAGGAAAAGAGACAATTGAATATTCCTTCTTCTAAATGCATATATTTTTAATGCTTCCAAATTCTACTTTCCACACCTTGCACATAGTAGATTCTTTATTCTGGGAGTTAGCACTACTATTCCATAGTAAATGGTTTATTTTTTCAGGAATCAAGTTGCATCAGTTAGAATGGAAGCTGGAAGTCCTGATTGGAAAACATCAGGGATGTGCAGGAGCCAGTTCCTATCCCCTAAAGAGCTGATCATTAAATTTTCACTGTGAGCATTTACACCTCAGCTCCTCTTATAAATCAAGGCTTGATTTATTTAATTTTTGGTTGTCTAGACATAAAAAAAAAAAGATCATGGAGAAACGGTGTTCAAGCAGGGTAAACTTAAAAAGCGTATCATGTGCCCCCTTTCCCCTTTGGCGAGCTGGTGATTAAAAATGTTTACCAGCACACCTCTAGCAGTGTAATGATAGCAGCAATGCCTGGAGTGCAGATATATGGAGATGGCCATTGTGCGTGGGCCTTGAAGGAAAGGTAGGAATAGAACCACTAAGCTGCTTCTAGGGGAGTATTGATAAAGACAGCAGGAAAGGCAGATCTGAGGTACATCATGAGGGCGAGGTAGAATAAGGGAAAGAAAACTGGGGGCAGGAGGCAGAAATTTGAATCTTAAACCTTTACTTTCTGTCTTAGTACATAGGACACTGGGACAAGATTACAAACTCAACTTAGCCTGCTTTCCATGAACATTTCAATCACCTGTTATCTACTTTTAAAGGAACTTAAAAAAAAACAAAACAAAACTCCTTCAGCTCTCTCTTAGAATCAGTGGGTCCAAGGCAGAAGACCAGTAAGGGCTGGGCAACTGGAGTTGAGTGACTTGCCCAGGGTCACACAGCTAGGACGTGTCTGAGGGTAGATTTGAACCCAGGATCTACTGAGCCACCTAGGCTACCCCTTTAAAGGGATTTTGAACTTTACATCCGATGTCTCCTTAAAGGACAACTTAAATGGGCCTTATAGGTAGACCCTGATGGTTAGGGATTGTGAAGAGATCTACTTCCCCTGGCTGAAGTATCCTCGGGGCATTTTTTGAGAAGGGGAATGACTCCATCAGATCTGCTTTGGGAATCTCAATTTGGAAGAGACTCAAGAAGCCCTGAGACCTGTTAGGAGTTTATTACAATTAATCAGTCCCTTTATTAAGGCCCTACTATGTGTCAGGCACTGTGTTAAGCCCTAGACATACAAAGAAAAGAATTAAGAGAATTCCTGCCCTAAAGGTGCTTATGTTCCACTGTTCTAACAGGTATATCAGTAGGGATTTTAGGAAATTCAGAGGCATCTGAGAGGTGAACAGGACCCAGATTGTGGGGTGAAGAGGACAAATTTAAAGTCCCCCTAGACTGGTGACCTCTGGGTCTGAACTGGGACAGACTAATTTGTCCTAGTGCATCCCCCAAGACCTGTCTCAGTCACTTACAAGGAAGGAAAGAGCTCCGCAAAAGTCAAAACACTACACTTTGTGATAGAGATTGAACCTGGGATTTGTCAGTCAATCAGTGAGCAGGCATTTATTAAGCACCTACCAGGTGCCCAGCACTTTGCTGAGCTCCGAAGGGCAAAAACAAACCATCTTTGCCCTGGAGGAGCTTCCAGGCTATTGGGAGAGATAATAGGTTTGGAGGATAACTTTGGAGATAATCAACACAAGGACAGCACTAGCCTTAAGGGGAATTGAGAAAGGCTTCTTGTAGAAGATGAGATTTTAGTTGGGATTTGGGGGAAGCCAGGATGAGAAGATGTCAAGGGGAGAGCATTCCAAGAATCATTTCTTTTCTTCTTCCTTCTCTTCCCTCCTTCCCTCCTTCCCTCCTTCCTTCCTTCCTTCCTTCCTTCCTTCC
>NW_025384002.1:0-4772 GCF_016433145.1 Gracilinanus agilis
GAGAGAGAGAGAGAGAGAGAGAGAGAGAGAGAGAGAGAGAAGATCTCTTTGTAGGAAGCTGGATTGGATAAAAATTGATAGGAAAAGCCTTTCAAGGAAGTAAAGAGCCCAGGGTGCTTCATTATTGGGCCACCATTAAACACTGCAGGACAAAATATAAATGCCATGTATGGTTGCAGATTAAAAACTCTTTCTGCCCTTGAGAGACATCTGAATGATTAGCATACAAAGTACCGGGTCCCTGCTACTTTTCAAAGTGAAAAGTTTATCCTTTTCTCGGTCCCAGGATTTCTGTCTCTATCTGTCAAGACATTTTTTGGCCAGCTATTTTTTTTCCAAACACACTTTCTATCAAAATTAAATACTCAGGTATGTCAAAAAGTATAGTTCACAAATGGAATTCTAAAAAGTGAGTCGAGAAATATTTTAAAATACAGCAAAGCACTTTGGACTTGTAGTTTATATTTTCCTATAATCTATTACTTTTTTTTTTGCTGCTAATGTTATGAATTAAAAATCACAGTCAGACAATTTCTGAATTGGAAGAAACCTTGAGGATCATCTAGTCCAATCTGAAGCAAGAATCTGTTCTTGGATATCTCCCAAAAGTAGTTATCTAGTCTCCACTTGAATATCTTCATTGACAGGAAGCTCACTATCTTCCAGAGCAGTTCTTTCATTTTTGTGCAACTCTGTTAGAAAATTCTACTTTCTATACTCTTATGTTTTTTTTTTGTTTTTGTTTTTTAGGGATTTTGTTCAGTATCTTTTGGATCCTGGCAAAATGTTAATAATAATAATAATAACTTTTAAATAATACTTAATATGTGCCAGGCACTGTGCTGAGCACTTTGCAATTATCATCTTGTTTGATCCTCACAACTACCCTATGAGGTAGTTACTATTATTATCTCCATTTTTATAGATGAAGAAAATGAGGCAAATAGAGGTTAAGCGACTACCCAGGGTTACAGGCTAGTACTAGTTTGAGACTGAATTTGAATGTAGATCTTCCTGACATTTAATCAACTGTGTACATTAAATAGTTATGATAATTATACTTATTAGAGTTCTTTATATCAAATTGCTCTGTGCCTGTCATTAATATCTGTAGGCCTTAATTTTGTGATCTGGGACACAGTAAATAGAAATATTGCTATCCCACAAATAAAACAATGATGATCGCATCCACTGCTGAGTCTTCTTTTCCCTACAGTGACCATTCAGGTCCTTCAACTAATATTTACATGGAATGGTTTCAAGAACCCTATAAGGATGGAATTTGTGCAAGGGGGATGGGACAAAAGGAGCCAGAGAAGGAGTGGCAGACATTTGGTGACAGTTGGTGACAGTTGAGACCAGAGAGGGAATTTTGGGAAAGGCTCTGGAGGAGAAAGGAGGAGAGGTTTTCTGGCTGAGGACTGGGAAGGAAGGAAGTGGACATTCCAGCTTGGATCCAGTCCTGAGGGCTTCCTGAGGATCTTTCCTTGGACATTGAAATCCTGATTCCCTGGTCAAAGACATCTCATTGCTTCTCACCCAGCAAGACTTCAATCATAGAGTTAGCTAAGTGTTTGGACTCCATTTTGGGAGAGATCTCTTAGTCTCCTTCACCCATTACCCAGTCTTGCTGAGAGACGCTTTCTGGTCTAACTTGCAATTATAGAAAAGGATAGAAACAGAAACAGAAGGAGAAGAGGCGGGGGTGGGAGGGAGATGCTTAGGAGTGGGAACCCCAAAGGTTCCCACCTGAGTGACAGACTCCATAGGAATAAAGAAGAAGGCATCCCAAATCCCTTTGTCCTTCACCCCTTTCCCTAAACCCCGAATTGTGAAGAATAAAAGCCATTCATTAGTCAGATAGCGTTCTAGAGTGCCTGAGAGACAAGGGGGAGAGGAACCACAGCTTGGTCTGGCTGCCTCCATCTTGAAGCCAGACCACCCGCTGTGAAGTTGACTGACCTTGGGGGAGGCTTGTGTGAACCCCGCCCTCATTCAGAATTGGATTGGGGTCCCCCATACCTCATCTTAAAGGGAACCCAACTCCTTTGGGGTGGCACAACCATCCAGGTCACCCAGTTTTGGAGTGACGCCCCCTCGAAGTCTCTATCAATGGGAGGAGAGAGCTAGAAGAGAGTCTCACCTCATAGACTCTGTCTATCCCCTTCTTTCGTAACATTGGTTACTAAGCTCCCGTTTATTCTTTCAACCCTAGTCCCTCTTTTCTGGTCAACACCCTTCTTAAGATTATTTGTAATATTTAATTTAACTAATATTAATTAAGAAACAAAAAGAAAGCCTCAAGTTTGATCTGACAAGGACAGAGTACACAGCAGACAAGAGTATGCAGCAGTTGTTCCTGTTCTGGATGTGGTGTTTCTCTTCAGTTAATCAAATGTTATTTGTCTGTGTAATCTATGGCCATTATACAGACATTGGAGGCTTCTCTCTGGTAGTTTGGATTGACTCCTATGTAGAGCTCCAACTCTGGCTGTACAGGATAGCAGAGATGATTGGATTCAGGGAACTGGATTACCTGAGTGACTTTGGACTAGTCATTTCATTTCTCTTGGTCTGTTTCCTCCTTTGTAAAGTGAGGAGTATGGACTGGATTACTTCAGAGGTCTTTTCTAGTTCAAAATCTATGAGTCCATTAGCATCTGATTTGTTCTTAACCCTCCCTGAGAAGTTTTCAGTTCCCTTGCAAGCAAACTTGTGCCACAACATGTAACATTAAATAAATATTTGTAGAGAACCCCACATGTAGCAAGGTCCATGTGTTGTTAGGGACTGTACCCCATTGTATAGTGTGTGTAGCTTGAAGAGGTGCAGAATAGACATCTCTAGCATCTTTTCCTCTCATCCTTATTCAAGAGAGACTTTAATTCCTGCCATAAAAGGAAGCAGTGGATTGGGGCAAAGTGAGTGGATGTGGGGCTAGAGTATAAGTATTGGTTCTCATAAATATTGTTGGTCTAGAAGATTTGATTTTCAGGTTCAAGTTAAATTTCTGATCACTGGGTCATTATTGGGGGAAAGGAGGACTCTAAGTTTTATATCCAAGACTTGAATCTCTTCCCACCAAATATCAGTTCTAACATATATCAGAAAACAAAGAAATTCATTTATCTAAATTGTAGCGAAACAGAAATCAGAGAAGGTATACAGATGAGAATGTCTACCACATAGTACAGAGTGAAAGATCTCTCCCACTGGGAGTGAAGTAACTCAGCTCAACCAAGAGAGAGTCCCAGATCTCTTCCAAGGGGAAGCTCCCTGCAGACTTCAGTGCAGCAACCTGGGATTAGCTGTTCTGCTCTGCAGTTCTTGCCCCCATCCCCTTCCTCAGGAAATGCCATGGGTCTATTATAATTGCCAGGGTTGCCACCTTTATTAGTCAAGATCATGACTCTATAATGAGCATAGAAGACTCCTCAGGTCACTGTGAAATCCTCCTGACTCACCCATCTCAAATGAGTGTTCCTTGCCCTCATTCCTAGACAAGTTAGGGTGATGGAGTTCCATTCACCTCTTCTAGATGGCTCAGTAGATGGAGTATTGGATCTGGTGTCAGGATCACCTGAGTTAAAATCAAAATCATGCTATCTTTCACATCAGTGTATTTATGGATTTATTTTGGGGTTTTGGTTTTGTACTCATGTGCTCTTACAACAATGATTAATATGAAAGTGTACTTTGCATGATAATACATGTATGGCCCCAGATCAAATTGCTTACCATCTTCGAGTGGGAGAGAGAAGGGAGGGAAGGAGACAGTTTGAATTTTATAATTTTGAAAAATGTATGTAGAAAATTTTTATTGCATGTAATTCAGGAATAAAAGACCTTTGAATTAAAAAAAAAATAAAATCCTGCCTCAGCTGTTTACTAGCTGTGTGACTTTGGGCAGGCCCCTTAACCTTTTGCCTCAATTTCTTAATTTGTAAAATGGAGATAATAATTTTATCTATCTCCCAGGGTGTTGTGAGGATCAAATGAGGCAATATTTGTAAAGCACTTAGCATGGTGCCTGGCACATAATAGGCAAAATATAAATGCTTGCTATTATCATCTTCAGATTGCAGGTAAAAGAACCACCAATGTGATTTGCAAGTCTCTCTGAGGTCTTTTTAAGGCTGTCAGTAGGAGAAATCACTGGCACATTTTCTAATTTCTTTTCCAACTCTTGTCATCTCCCTCCCTATCCAGGACCAAGCCATGAAAATTATTCTGAGATTAGGAGAAACTCCTAGAAAACACGAGAAAAGGCAGAGGATAGAGGGCAAGGCTGCTTACCGTTTGCTTCTGAGCCTGGAAAATCTGATATATCCCCAAATGTCACTACTCCATTACATTAGAAATAAGAATGGAGTGGGAGTTGGGTCATGTGCATTGGAAATTTTACCCAACTATAGTTTAAGAATTTGTACTTCCCATGTTTTTACCTTTCTTTGAATCCTCTGGGTTTAGCATAGTATCTAGCATATAAAAAGCAACTAAAAATGCTTATTGATTTATTGAACGATTGACTGACTTTGGTCAGACTGTGTTGCTCTAGTCTGGTCAAGCTACCATCCTTCATAAGAGTCACAGTAAAGTACATGAGACAACAGGAGTAGGGAGCAAGAAGAAATTTCAGAAACTTGCAGCCTCTTAACTGTATTATATTTCCCTTCAAATATCTAATGCTATATTTGTAAAATGCTTAGCACCTAGTAGGCACTCTTTAAATTCTTATTCCTTCCCTTCCCTTCCCTTCCCTTCCCTTCCCT
>NW_025384003.1:0-3136 GCF_016433145.1 Gracilinanus agilis
CTCTCTCTCTCTCTCTCTCTCTCTCTCTTTCTCTTTCTGTCTTCTCTCCCTCCCCCCTCTCTTTGTCTGGCTCTCTCTCTCCCTCCCTCCCTCCCTTCCCATTCTTCCTCCCTCCCTCTGCAGGAGCTTGCTGAGGACCGCATTGCAGCTTGGTCGCCTCCAGAGATGCCTGGTGCTTGAGTTTCTAAGCACATTAAATTTCCATTTTCCTGTTTACCCCTGGAGTTATGAATGTGTGTAGAAACAGCGTGACAATTTCTGCAAAGGCAGAGAAGGGGCTGAACACCCACATAAATGCTGGCTGGCATCTGGCTTCCCTGGAGAAGGTGTGTGGAGAGAGCTGGCTTCTTGGCCCCCAGGCCTTGGAACTTCACCCCTCGCTCCCTGGTTCATCAAGCTGGGGAAGGACAGAGGCAGGGGCAGAGCTGAGTGAAGAAGAGAACTCAGCCTACTCCCAATTTCTCTCTCTCTCTCTCTCATTCTCTCTCTCTCTCTCTCTCTCACAGAGCTGAGTGAAGAGAACTCAGCCTACTTCCAACTAACTCTCTGTCTGTCTGTCTGTCTCTGTCTCTGTCTCTGTCTGTCTCTCTGTCTCTCTGTCTCTCTCTCATAAAAAAGTCAGCTACATCTGACTGGTGGAAGGCCCAGTTCAGGGAACACTAGCCCGAAGGTTCAGGCTTTTTCTCTGTTGGCCACAGGAAGCCTCAGGATAAGACAGAGGCCGGTACCCTCACTAGAGCAGCTGCTGCCTTCTTATTATCCCCATCGCTCAGTTGCCCTACTATGTTCAAATTCTAGTGTCTTGGGCATTTCTCCCATGTACCTACATCTACGTGGTGAGGACATTCTTTCTTCTGCCCTGACAGCAGACCATCTCCCTTAATCCTGTCAGCATGAGCCCTCCAAGATCCTCAGCATCAGAGGTGAGAGGACCCTTAGACATCATTTGGTTTAGAGTTGGTGAAACCAAGGTTCAGAGAGAGAAAAGGACTTACCCCAACTTGCACAGCTAGTGAGTGTGGGAGCTGGGACTTAACTCAGGTCTTCTGAGTGCTGGCCTCTTGCTTTTACCTCCTTCTGTCCCACTATCCCCCCAACCCTTCCCTTCCAAACTCAGGATTAGGGACAACCCACTCCCAACAAACAAAGGGCTTCACCAGGTAGAGCAATGGCGCACTTCAGAACAACAGGGCTCCGTGTCCCGGTCCCCAAATGATGCATTTGGCCCCTGCTTTAAGTGTCTGAGGTTGGATTTGAATTCGGCAAGTCTTCCTGACTCAGACACTTAATAGCTGTGTGACCCATAGCAAATAACTTTGTTTGCCTCAGTTTCTTCATCTGTAAAATAAGCTGAAGAAGGAAATGGCAAACCAGTCCAGTATCTTTGCAGGAAAGCCCCAAGTGAGGTCACAAAGAGTCAGACACGACTGAAAAACAACTGTACAACAACAACAAATGCTATGACCAGCCTTCCCACTCTGCGACTGTGGGCAAGTCAATTTAGCAAAAAAGAATATAATCTAGTGTAGACAAGGCCTGATCCCTGACCTCACGGAGGAAGGCTTCTCAGAGGAAGCTGTGGGCAGAAGGGAAGGATAATGGGCACAGGGAACAGTCTAAATAAAAGCCTGGAAGAATGGCAGCATGGAGCAGTTTGTCTGGAAGAAGAATTTTAAAAGCATGTGTGCTCCGCAATATGTTACATCCTGGGGATAGCAATGCAATGGGAGGAGATAAGATATAGAAGGGAATGAGGGCCAGGGAGGCCGATTTTGGTTGGGAAGATTACAAGAGCAGTGAATGGAGCTATAAAGGAGATTGCTCCATTTTTTCCCCCAAAGCAATGGCAGAATTGATTTAATTATGGTTCTGGAACTGGAAATGGGGTAGAAAGATGGAGGACGGGATGCACTGATTGGTGGATGAACAAAGTGAATTGAAATGAGTGGCAGTAGATGGAAGAGGAAAGGAAGATGGTGCCAGACTATGGAGGACCAATGAAAAGAATCTGAACTTTACTTGGGAGCCAAGAGAGTTCAGATCCCTGCTCTAACACTCCCTGAGAGCCTTCATCTTAAACAAAGCCCTTTAGCTCTCTTAACCTCAGTTTCTCCATCTGTAAATAAATATAAAAATCTGTGTACCAGCACCCACCGGCACCACCTCTTATGACTGTCAGGAGGAATATATTTTGACCAACTTTACAGGGCCTCAGCAATAGGAGTTTGGATGACTTGTTGAAAGCAAATTTCTGGAGGGCTTTTCACCATCTCAGTGGACCCTCAAGGAAGAAAAGAACTGGGAGGTCAGGTCTGGTGCTGCTGGGTTGTCCTTATAGGGTGGAGGGACTGACCCCAAGAGCATCCCCTCTTGACAGTTGATAGAATATTAATTGTAAGATGGTCAAAGACCTTTTCTTAAAATTATTTCAAGAGGTCAGTAGTACAAATATTATTGTCCCCACTTCACACACGAGAAAACTGAGGCCCAGGGAGAGTTGGCCAAGCTCCCACAGCTCTTAAGTATTATTAGAGTTATGACTCTAGCCCACAAGGTATGGCTTTAAGTCTCCTTCAAGTCCTTGGCATCACCGCTGTGTCTCGGCTTGATGAACATCAGTCCTAGGATCTCCAGGCTGTGCAGGTCTCCACTGGAGGGTTGTCTCCAGGATTACTGCCCACCTCATGAAGCTGCCTCTTTATAGTACAAGGGAATGGAGAAGGGGCCTGGGCGGCCCCAGTAATCCACAGCACGGAGCCGGTAGAAGCCGGTGACATTGGCATCATCTGTATAGGAACGAAAGGAGTTTGGACATTATGGACACTATGAAACTATGGACATTTGGACACTATGAAAATCTCGGGGAGAGGAGGCGGCTAGGGATAGAGAGCCAAACCTAGAGATGGGAGGTCTCGGTTCAAATCTGGCCTCAGACACTTCCTAGCTGGCTGCCGGGGCAAGTCGAATAATCCCAATTGCCTAGCCCTTACCACTCTTCTGCCTTGGTATTAATACACAGCATTGATTCTAAGAAATAAGGTAAGGATAATTTTAAAAGAATAGGAAGGAAGGAAGGAAGGAAGGAAGGAAGGAAGGAAGGAAGGAAGGGAGGGAGGGAGGGAGGGAGGGAGGGAGG
>NW_025384004.1:0-11775 GCF_016433145.1 Gracilinanus agilis
CGGGAAGGATGGAAAGAAAAGAAAAGGGGGAAAACACCCTCAGGTACATCTGCTATACCTACCAAGCAACCCCTAAGTCCCTGCCCCCTTTTTTCAAACCTCTTTACCCTCCCACCCTCAAATCCATAGGAGCAGCGGGAAGCGCTGATTGGCTCCGGCCGGAGCGGGAGGCGAGAACAATGGCATCCTCCCCCCCTTAAAAAGAGTGCAGCTATCTGGGCAGGCAGGGGAGAACAGGAACGTGTTTGCGGGGGCACGGAAGAAAAAAAAAAGGCGCACCACAGCCACGTCCCACAGACATCACACCAGCGGGCAGGCAAGGCGGGCAGGAGCGAAAGAGTCCGCTACTGCTTACTGCGGGCGGAGCCAGACTGATGGGCGAAGACGGCGGGAGGTGCTGAGAGAGAGCCGGGTACCAGCTAGAGAGGAAGGAGGCAAGAACTGCAGTGTGCGCTCCCAGGCACGCGGCGAGAGACCCGAAGAAGGGCGCATCCCTGCGCCGCCCCCTCCAGTGCCTTTCTGAGTCTTCGGGGTCGCCCGCCCCGCGCAACCCAAAGATGCCCCGAGGATTTCTGGTGAAAAGGAACAAGAAATCCACGCCCGTATCCTACCGGATCCGCTGCTGTGAGGACGGCGACCGGGAGCTGCTGCTCTTCTCCAGCTGCGGCGGTGGCGGCGGCGGCTCCTCCCCGCCCCTCCCGGGCTCCGAGCGGGCTCCTGCCGCGCTGCTGGCCAGCGCGCCCTCCGCCCCTCTATTGCTGCCGCCGCCGCCCCTACCGCTGCCGCTGCCGCCCCGAGAGCTGCCCGCGCCGCCACCGCCAGTCGCGGGGCCCAAGCCTGTGCAGTTTGGCAACCCTGAGGCGGTCTACCCGGCGCCGCTGTACAGCCCCACGCGGCCGGTGAGCAGGGAGCACGAGAAGAAGAAGTACTTCGAGCGCAGCTTCAACCTGGGCTCGCCAGTCTCTGCAGAGTCCTTCCCCACGCCCGCAGCCCTGCTAGGCGGCGGGGGCGGGGGCGCAGGCAGCGGCGGCGGGGGCACCTGCGGCGGGGACCCCCTTCTCTTTGCCCCTGCGGACCTCAAGATGGGCACCGCCTTCTCCTCGGCTGCTGCAGCTGAGGTGGGAGGCGGGGGCGGGGGCCGGGGCACCGGTAGCCACCACCCCCAGGCCGGCAGCCTACTATCAGTCCCGGGCTCTGCGGCCGCCGTCTCCCTGCGGCACCCGAACAAACGGCCTGCGCCCGCGCCAACGGCAGAGCCCGGCGCTCCCCCGGCCAAGCCTGCCAAAGCGCCAGCCGCCAAAAAGCCAAAGGCCATCCGCAAGCTGCATTTCGAGGACGAGGTGACCACATCTCCCGTACTGGGGCTCAAGATCAAGGAGGGCCCTGTGGAGCCGCCCAAAGGCCGGGCCGGGCTGGGGGCAGCCGGCGGGGGCGCAGGAGGCGGTGGCGGTGTGGGCGGCGGCGGAGGCAGTGGCAGTATAGGCGGCGGCGGGGGCCGGCCTCTGGGCGAGTTTATCTGCCAGCTGTGCAAGGAGGAGTACGCCGACCCCTTCGCTCTGGCCCAGCACAAGTGCTCCCGCATCGTGCGCGTGGAGTACCGCTGCCCTGAGTGCGACAAGGTCTTCAGCTGCCCTGCCAACCTCGCCTCCCACCGCCGCTGGCACAAGCCCCGACCCCAGGCCGCAGGTGGCGGCGGGCAACATGCCTCGGGGACCGCCGGCTCCTTGGCCCCGCCTGCCGGGGGCGCACGAGCGGCCGAGAGCAAAGGCGCTGCGGAGGAGGCTCTGGCCAAGGCTGGGGCGGGCGGCGAGCCGAAGGAGGCGGGCGGCAGCGATCGGGACACCCCAAGCCCTGGGGTGTCGGAGTCGGGTTCTGAGGATGGGCTGTACGAGTGTCACCACTGCGGGAAAAAGTTCCGCCGCCAGGCCTATCTGAGGAAGCACCTGCTGGCGCATCACCAGGCCCTACAGAGCAAGGGGGCGCCTCAACCCCAGTCTTTGCCACCCCCGCCCCAGCCTGCCCAGCCGGACGACCTTCTGGTCTATCCCAGCTTCCCCGTGGCCGATGGTTTGCAGCCGCTGCCGCCGCCTGAGAAGGCGGGGAAGGAAGCCGGGGGCGAAGGGGAAGCCTCGAATCCCCTCAATATGAGTGCTCCCGCCGAGTGCCATCTGTGCCCAGTGTGCGGGGAGACCTTCCCCAGCAAGAGCGGCCAGGAGCGCCACCTCCGCCTCCTGCACGCTGCCCAGGTGTTCCCCTGCAAGTACTGCCCGGCCACGTTCTACAGTTCGCCGGGGCTCACTCGGCACATCAACAAATGCCACCCCTCGGAGAACAGACAGGTGATTCTGCTGCAGGTGCCCGTGCGTCCCGCCTGTTAGACAGAACCTGCTCCGCGCCGCCGCGGGGAGAGCAAGGAGAGAAGAGGAGGAGAAGGAAAGGAAGAAGAGGAAGAAAGGAAAGAATGAAGGAAGAAAGAAAGAAAAAAGCTTAACCCCTTTCCCCCGTCAGAAATCTCCCCCAGCCCCAGCCCCAATAGCCCTAGCTTCCAGCCCCTGAAGAAGTGTGCCTTCGCTTGTAGAACCACAAAGAGACTGTGAGCCCTGTCCGTCAGTACTTCAGTCCATCAGTCTGTTCCCAGCCCTGCCCTTCCTGCTCCTCCCCAAAATGCTTCTTGGCGTTCGTGAATGAAACGCGCTGGTGGTGAAAACTGAAACGTGAAAAGTGTTGTCTTGATCTTGTAGCGTGCTGGTAACCAACTCTTCACCTTTCCCCTCCCCCAACCCGTTGTGATTTATTTTTTTAAATTTCTCCTTCATTTTCTCCAAGTTAACTTGTTCATGTAAGAGCTGGTTTATTTCTGTTAAAAGGGAAGATAAAGCTGTACACTTTTGTCTCCTTGTTGGTATTCCTCCCTTACCCTCCCCTCCCCCTTCCCTTTGGATTTTTTGAAAGCTCAAAATATGTACCTGCTGAATCCTTTTGAAAAGCAACTGTTTTTACTGCTAGTGTTCGATGTTTTGACGGTCTCTAGAAAGTCTCCGTTTTCTCTCTTCTTTTCTACCCATCTCTACTCTTTTTTCTCTACATGTATTTAGCCTACGGGTTGTTTTTAGTCAATCTTAAGGAATAATGCCTTTATACTTCACAGGCTGTAAATTGAATTTACCACATGATTAGCTTTATTATGGCTTGTGAACTGCTGGATTCTGGCTTTACCTTTTTGTATGTGAACAAATCAAACTGCTTAAAAGAGAGTTTTCTTTAGTATAGCCACAAATGCCTTGAATTGCTGTTTTGTTTCAGGGTTGTTTTTAGGGGGAGGGGAGGGAAGTTTTCAGAGTATGCTGTAGAAATTGCCTTAATATTACATGTCAGCTTTTTCGTTTGATAATCTTTGTTGAGGTAGGACCATATGAGTTTACTCTAAATGTATATGTTGATTTATGAGTGTTATTTATTCACTATTTATTTATATTAAGAAAATTATGATATTATTTGATTGCAGATATTTTTTGATGCGCTTTTTTTCTGCCACTTGTGACATTTCACTGTGCATTTTAGAAGAGGGTCTTTTTCTAAAGGGATCTGCTAAAAGTTTTAACTTTTATAACTATCTGAGCGAATTACATACAACCTTACCATTTGCTTGGAGGGCTCAGACAGCTCTTGTACAACTGACAGCTCTTACTTTTAGATGCAATCTCTTTTCTACACACATTATTTTCTTAATTGTTAGCTATTTATAGAATGCTTCAATAGAACTGTTTCAACTGTATAACTATTTACTATTCAAATAAAATATTTTCCAATTCAAATACATATTCACCGTGTCTTTTCTGCACCCAATAAGCACTCCCTCAGTGTTTTTACACAGTTTTCACTGATTCCTTTTACAAAGACCAATTAACATCACAGAGTAATTTTTACAGACTTGTGTGGGGCTCTGAATTCTGCTCTCACTATACAGATCCAAGATGTCCAAGAGGAGTAACAATACTGCAATTATGCACAATAGCTTTGCTGGCTTGAGTCCTTCTGGAAAGCCCTTAGTGATAATGTACATGCTCTGGGATGTGAAGCATAAGGTTGCTGTCCATCTTTCTCAGAATAGGTCATGAACATCCACTTGTTACCAAAGGGAGGGACGGAAACCATTTATTTTTTAAACACTCCCATTTTCTGAAAATTTGTTCAGTAAAGCAGGCAGATCTTTCTCTCCTTCCTATTAAAAACAGAATATTCTAGGAAGGGAAAAAGAAAGATTTGCCTTCCTCTTGTTTACATAAAAGTAATGTCAGCAAATAAAATTACAAAATCTTGGGCTTTAGGGTAACAGAGTTTTAAAAGTCTGTATGTTTTCCTCTCAGATGAAGAAACCAATGAAGATAATTGATTATGTATAAGTTCAATTCTAGTTGGTAGCAGCCTATTAAAGTATAAAACTGAATAATAACCACAGAAACTTGTTGCATTCAGAGTTCCAAAGCAAGTGAAATAATGCACGTTCTGCTAAATTATTTGAGAGTAAAATAAATGAATTCTCAGATAAATAAATTCTCAGATAAAACCTTCAAAATAATGTCCAGTCCTCCTTCGGTATATGGGGACTGAGAAAAAAATCAGAATCCAGATCACTTCAATTTGAAGAAGAAAAAAAGGACCTCCATTTGTTTTCAACCTTGGAGTTAATACAGGATTATACTGCTTTCCTTTGAAACTCACTTGACCCTTTAAAGGACCCTGTGATATTTGCCAGGTTCGTGTTATTTGAGTTGCTTTCCCCCCCTAAATGTTCAGTCAAGAAATTACACCAAACACCAACAATTTTGCTTCCTTTATTTTGCCATTTGGAAGGTGGTGCCATATTCTTTAACATTCAACCACCTGAAAGAACTTAAGAGTTCTTTGCTATAAAAGAAGATATATCACAAAACAATAAAGCATTTGAGGGTGGGAAAAATAATTCAATTTTAAATAATTACTGAAAAAAAGGATTTTTTTATGATGAATGGACTTGTTTTGAGAATTCTCAGAATAAAATTCATTAGCATTATTCAAAATCCAGTAAAATATAAATTTTGTATGATGAGGAATTTGCTTTTAAAAAATCAACATGGGACTGCCCACAAACATTCATCTAACTATTTTAAAGCAAGGAATTTTTCCTTCATGAAAGTAATGAAAATAATAAGTCAGTGAAGGTACCTCATCTCAAAGGTAAATCTCATCACTGGTGGCTGTATATATTGCATCATATGAATGATGGCACAATGTTGTACTAAAGACAGATAGCAAATATGAGAGGATCTTAGGATTAGTTCAGGTTAAAGTTACCAGAACAGAGATACAAATAAGCACTGCAGACCCAGGTCTTGAAAAAAAAAAAAAAAAAAGGAAACCTCAGAACAGGGACCAATAGGTTTAAGTTATGATTTTCATTCAACAGTGGTACTCTTCAAATTAAAATCTGGTTGAAATATGAAATTAAAAGTAAAATTACAATTCAAATAATAAAGAATGAGGATATTCAAATTGAAATTACTGTATAAAAATAAAATTATTGTATTCTATAAATTGGGTCCCTTTGGCTTAAAGTGATAGAATACATATACTTAGTTAAGGGAATAAGATGCTGCTGCATATAACTTCTTGGACAATTGCCGAGTCCACCTTCTTTATAATCGCATTCCAAATCATGCAGATAGCTGAGTACCATAACAGGAGGTTTGCCATATATTCTTATGGGTATTTTCCAAGAAAGCAGATAAATTTCTCTTTGTAGGTTGGAAAGGCATGGCCTATTCCATAGTGAAGCTTTCTTAGAGGAGAAAGAGAAGGTGGGAAGGAAAAAGAGGGAAAAAATAAAGGAAGGGACTTGTATCTCTCTTACAGTGCCCCATCCTTAAAAGAATTCCACCAAAAAAAAATTAGAGATTTGCCCACAGCAGTTTGTTGATCCCCATCCATCTTTCTGTCTTCTCTCAGGAAAGTGATTGGATACTGCTTTTGGGTGAGGACACCAATCCAAGCACCAGAAGAACATTCTAAACTGAGCTAGCTTTAAAACACACAACTTTAAAACCATCCTGCCTTTTTACATTAATACATAATGGGAGTCTGGTGAATGTACGTGTGCCATTATAGAGTATTGGATTTAGAAGCAGGAAGACCCGAGTTCAAATTCTCCCTCTGTGACATTGGGCAAATCACTTACCCTCTAAATTTCCTTATCTCTAAGATGGGGCTAGAGGGTTACAGAATGCACAGGGAAGACTAGTATCTCTGATGGGAGGGTTTGCCAAGCCCTTTTCAGGGCTGCTTTCTTCCCGTTGGTGTCCACCTGCTACCCAGCTCTCATTTATGGCTCCAAGAAACTGTAGCATGCACAGTGGCCACACTTAAGTAAACCATTTTAGCAGGGGGTCTAAACCGGGTTGAGGTTAACCAATCTGTTGGTGAGTTATGAGGTATTTACCCCAGGCATATGAAGGCACCACTTCTGTGGAAGGGATAGATGAGAATAATTTGTTCCAATGGCTATAAAGGCATCATTACTGAGACATCACCAGTCATCCTGCCTTTTGTCTTGCCACTGGACTTTGATGACTCTGGAAGAGAAAAAGAGGCATCAATGACTTTGTGCAACTCCGCCTCACTAAAATTCATTTTATGTGCAAATCCAAAGACATCATTAGTGATGTCATTTTGATCTTCTTCAATTAAGACAACAACCAACCAACAACTAACCAAGATGGGGATAATAATGCACATGCTTGACAGGGTTGTCATACGGATCAAATGAGATTATCTATATAAAGTCAATCACAAGCCTTAAAGTGTTGCATAAATATGAGCTACTAGATCATCTTTCTATACATTTTCCACAAAGTAGTAAAGTTAGTCTTCAAAAGTATATAAATGGAGAATGACAGCTCAGAGAAAGCATACTTTGAAGTTAGAAGCTCCTAAAGGAGAAAGAACAAAGCTTTTGTAACTTCCATTTAGGGCCTCTCCTTAGCTAGCTGCTCACAAATATTCAAAGATAATGCATTTCTGAGCATCAATTTTTTTGTGCCTCTGAGAAAATGTAGGGACTATCACCAATAGCCCAGCCCACACGCACGTGCGCGCGCGCACACACACACACACACACACACACACACACACAGAGTCTCAGAGTTGGATGAGAAACCTCAAGGACCACATAACAGTACTAGAGTCCATCCCCTCTCCAGGATATCTGACAAGCAGTTGTCCAACCTTTGCTTGAAGACCTCAGGGAAAATCCACCACCTTCAAGGGCAACCCATTCCTTTTGGCATTAACTCTAATTATTAGGAAATTTTTCTTTACATGAAGCCTTAAAAGCACTTCTTCACAATTTTCACCTGTTGTTCTAGCTTCTGCTAATAAACTAATCTCTCTTTGAAGTGACTATTCAAATCTAGGTAAAGCAACATTCCCCTACAATAATTCAAGCCAAACTCTTCCAGGCCATGAAAGAGACATCTACTTGTTTGACTCATGGTTGTTCTTGCTCAGTCGGCCTCATTTCTATAAGGCAGAAGCTGAGGAGATAGCCAGGTGTAATATAGGCAGGTCTTGTTGATAATGCTTTGGCTAAGAGCTTATTTCAGATCTACTCAGACCTGAGATAAAATGTTGAGGTTACAAGAATGGAGAGGCAATTTCCTCAGGTGGGTGTGCCCTGGGACTCCTCTGTACTCTGAACAGATTAAGCATTTTCCAGTTGCCACCATATATTCTTTTAAAATTACCCATATTACCCATGTCATGCTACAGTTTTCATGTCTTGGTTTCTGATATTTAATACCAGGGCAATCATCAGCCTTTTTAATAAATTTATTTTTAGGACATATCAACATATCTCAAGATAATAGTCAAGAGAAGCAGCGGGTAGAGGAGGAATTTTTCCCTTTATTTTTTTTTAAAGCTTTTTGCTTTCTAATGGGATACTTCCTTCACATAAGGATAATGCTTCCCTTTAGGCAGGAAATGGATATATTTGTAGAGATAATTTTAAAAAATCATAGCCTGCATATTAAAAAATAATACTGTGTAAACACTTTGTCTTGAAAAAGATATTGTGACAAGGGTTATGCAGTCTCAGCTTATTTTACGCCTCATTTTCCTTCTCTGTAAAAAAGGGATAATGCTAGTAGCAGCTACTCACCATAGAAGGGTTTTGTGAGAATGAATGAAATCAGTGTAAAAGATTTGGGGAATTATGAGATGAAAGGTCATATAGAGCACCAACAAATTATTTTCATAATCAGGAAAAGAAGAACTTTCTTGCATAAATACTTTTCAATCATGGAAGTAATAGCAGACATGAGTATTTAGGAGTAGGTACAAATTAATTGACCTATAGCAAATTTATTTGTAGAAATTTTTGTTCTGTTCTTTCAAACAAAACATTTTGATTCTCCATAGAAATAGACTTGTTCTCATCTTGTCTTCAAAGGACAGAGAAGCAAAGAGGTGCTACCTACCTCTGTAATTTTCTTTCATTTTTTTTTGGGGGGGGGGTTGTGGGCTATATTCTATTAGTTAGCTTTTTCTAAAGAGTGTGCAAGTTAGACTCCTTGGTCTGTAAAGCCTTGAAAACCATACAAGATGCAATATACCAAAGAGGAAAAAAATATGGAATTTAGAGGATAGATGAAAATCATTTAGAGGGCAATGTCTATCTAGTAATATGAAGCGAGAGATAAAGAAAACCTGTTAGAGGAAGAAATTCAGATTGAATCATGAATTTCATAAAAGGCATATAATGCACTTAGAGAGGAAAATAGAATCTTTTTAAAAAGGATGCCTTTTAAAACTGATCACAGTCGTTTTCACCTCCTATACCTAGAACATTCTACTCTCTAGTCATTTATCCTCACCTTCTAGCTTTACTAGCTTCCTTCCTGTCTCAACTAAAATCCCACCTTCTACAAGAAGTCTTTCCCACTCCTTACTCTTCTCTCTGAAATTACACGCTTTGCTTATCGTCTCCCTGATTACACTGTGAGCACAAGCTGTTTTTTTGCTTTTTTTAATCTCTAGCACTTAGTATAGTTCCTGGCACATGTGTAGATACTTAATAAATGCTTGTTGCCAGACTATTTATTCTATGAGTCAGTGGGAGGTCAAAATATGCCCATTTGATTTTTTGTGCATTTTAGTGAAACTGACAAAATGTCTACATTTTACTAAAAAAACAAGGATTCTTCAGGTAGCATGGGAGGGGAGAAAAGAAATGACATCAACATCAACTCAAATAATTTTATTCCAACGTTCAACCGAGGTAAATTGTTACCACAAAGAGTACAAAAGAGCCCAGAAGGAGAACAAAAGTGGTTCAGAAAGCTAACAAACCTATGACTTACTTGCTAAATGGAGATAGAAATGGCTAGCAAAGCTAATGTTAGGATGGAATAGAAATTTGTCTAAATTTTAAGAAGGATGATGGATTGTGGCCATTAACATTTTGAAAAGCAGAAAAGTGATGGAAGATAAAACCAGCTGAAAGAAAGTTTAGGAATACAGACAACTAAACAAAGTCATATGAAGGGTATCCAAAAACAAAACTGGAAATTAGTACAAAAAGAAGAAAAATAGAAGAGATTTATAAATACCATTTCAAAAGGCTATTTTCCCCCCATCAAAGATAGTAGAAAAATCACACTCAGGCTCTAGCATCACATTCCTTGAATTGCTTAGAGGAGATAGAAATGATACTAAAGGGAACAGATAGGAAAAATAACTAGATTGGGTTATAGAGATCTGTTCTATTTTAATTCAAATTTATTTTTGGTCCTATATTTTTTATTTTCTACTTCTTCCTTACCACCCTTCATTAAAAAATCAAGAAAAACAAAACAAGTAGCAAATATGAATAGTTAAGCAAAACAAATTACCACACTGGGTATTCGCCCTTCTCCCCCACCCATCAAAATACGCCTTACATTCAGTTTATCATGAAAGAGGTGGCGAGTTTCATTTTGACTCCTCTGGAATTCTGGTTGGTCATTGTGTTGATCATAATATTTAAGTCTTTCATAGATGTTTGTCTTTTCAATGTTGTCATGATTGTACAATTTGTTTTACTGGTTCTGCCCTTTTCACTTTGCATCCATTCATATAAGTCTTCCCAGGTTTCTCTGATATTGCTCCTTTCATCATTTATTACCACATTACATTTACATATCAAAACTTATTCAGCCACTCCAAAATTAATGGGCAGTCTCCAAATCTTTGCCATCACAAGAACTGATATAAGAAATGTATGATTTCTTATTTTCTTTCTTTGAAAAGATTTGAAAAGATTCTAGGGGCAATATAAAATGGACATGTGTACAGACAGTACAAATGGACATTGAAACTGTGGTCAGGATTGAAAAGGAGGAGAGCAGGCTGGATTGCAAAGCTCTTCTACAAAACCTAAAGTAAAAGCCCATATTTTCAATATAAACATTTTGCTACTGTTTCTATTTGGCAATGAGACTGCTTTCAAAGAAGCAGTATCATATACAGGGCAATGGTGTATAGTGGTTGTGAACGGGCCAATGTAGAACTATAAAAAATAGGAACAAAGGCTATTCTCAAGGAATTGTATGAGGGGGAGATAAAATGGTCTGATCACAGGGCAAGAGTGAGAAATGACAGATGGACAACTAAGACAGTCTTCTGCTATGCTCTCAATATTAGGAGAAAGTGAGGAAGGCTGCCAGTATACTGGATCTCCTTCATCCTGGGGTGGACTTTTGATATACGAAGGGTAAGAGTTGCTTGAGATGGACAGGCATGGATCAACTGCAATCTGTATAGCTAGATGGCACTCTCCAGGTGTTTAGCTCATAGATGTATTTGAGTTGAGGCAAGTGGCAGGGAAGGAAATTTTAAATTGCTTTGTTTACCTCTTGTCTATATATTGAGAAATAAGTAGTTTCATGTCTTTTGGGTCATTTTTGGATTCTAGTTGCAAGGTTTTCCAGAAGACTAAAGACCTGTTTCTGGAGTTACATTCCTTAGCATACCTAGAATCATGGAAGATAAGAAAATATAATCCTGGGCATGTCAGTCTGGCTGATATATAATTAGGTTTCAATTAAGAAAAATACTACCACAAACTCCCAAACAAACAAAAAACTAGTAACAGAGGGGCCCTATTCCTGCTTTGGAACATAAAAACTAAGAAAAAGAAAAATGCTAACATACTAGATGACTAAATCAAGCTGCTTTTTAGGTGAAGAATGTTAAACAAGAAAGAAAGTGACCAGCATCAGCTATGCTACTGGGTCTAGGACTCCCTAACTTTGAACCTAGGAATATAAACGTTATAGGAGTATTCTTTGGACAGATTTTGCTAGGGAAAATTTAGGACTTATTTTTTTACTTAAGAAGACTCCAAGGGGCTTCCGGGTTAAGATGGCGGCAGAGTAAGAAGCAGCTCTAAACCTCTCCTGACCGAAACACACAAAACTCCTCAAGGGGACATAAAAACAAGTCCAGACGAACGGAGGAACCCCACAACAGGGCACAGCGTGGAAGGTACGTGGAATCGAGACATTTCCAAGCTAAAAAGGGCTCTCACTCAAGCGCGAGCTGAGCAACCGCCCCACCCCCACCCCCTCCACACTCACCTATAGCTCTGAACCCAGCTAAAAAGAAATAGAGCAAGTTTGGGGCACCCATCGAGTCATCAGCAGCTCCGGGACCTGTTCCTGAGAGCAGCAAGACTTAGGACCCCATTAAGTCAAGAACGCA
>NW_025384005.1:0-7707 GCF_016433145.1 Gracilinanus agilis
CTATATTATGATTACTATTATATAATGATTTATATATTTCTATACATTATATATGATATGATATTTAATATAATTTGTGTATATTATATATTCTATACATTATATATATAATGTTTATATACATATACATACACATATAATATGATTTCTATATTATCCCTAATAGGGATATAGTACACCTATTTTACAGATAAGAAAACCGAAGTTCAACAAACTTAAGGGACGCAGTGGTAAAACTGTCTCAGCTGAAGAGTCACCCAACAAGCCCCAAAGTCTCAGCCCCATGGTAAAATCCAAACCATGTCATCCGAGTCCTTCTAAAATGCCCATTTAAAAAGAGAAACAGGGTTGTAGGTAGAGCTGAAGATACCGCCTTTCCTTGCTGTCGTACCTTTTGGACAACTACCTTTAAAAAAAAAATTAGCAAGGAGACTTGTGATCTCTTTCATCATGTCGATGATTTCTTTATTAGTATCATGTCGTGCGCATTGCTTCACAGAAACAGAAAGCTTTCTCGCTTTGGAATGCCGTGCATGTGCGGATGTATTAAGGAGACTGAATTACCTCTCACCCCCGGAGAGGGTGATATCCCTCCAAATCAGAGTGGCAGCGATTGGCAGGCAGTACACACAATTTGCATCGCAGCTGCCTGCACCTTGTCTGACCTATGTATGAATACTTCAATTTGCATGATCCCAACTGCTTGCCCAAACATTTCAGATATTGTATCTATATATAAAAAGAATGGTAATTACTCCTGCTGCCTGATGGCTACCCCAGCTTCGGCTGCTTCCAGAAAGCCTGATCGCTTCACCAAGTGGCAAACAGAGCTTGCTGGAGGGGAATTAAAGAGTTAATAAACCCCAAGGTAACTTTATTCCCTTAACTACACGTGAAAGAAATAAAAGAGAGAAAATGCTCCTCTCTTTCAGTCTCCCTCCTCTCCTTGCAGTAAATTAGCTCCCCCCCCCCTTTGTTTGTTATTACAGTCATGGTTCAAAGCCCTCTACAAAAACAAGGTCCCACTTTATTATAGGACAGTCAGGTTCAGCGCACAGCTTGCAATAAAGAAATTAGCAAACCAGAAGCTGCAATTCTGTAGAAACACTCAAAAACGAAGAGGATTTAAAGTGACAAGATCCAATTAAATTTAATTACCCGAGCTGTATTTTCATTTTAACTGACACTTTTTATTAGGGAGCCTCATGCACTAAAGCTAGAAACCTGGACCAAATTGCATCCCAGTAATACAGTTATCTTATGCAAAATTCTGAGTATCTAATTTTCTAAAACGAAATTAGAGACAGGGGGTTTGTAAAAGGTTTTCTTTGTTTGATATTCTTAGACATTGTTTTCAATGTACTCACAATACAGTATTATCTTCATCAAACTAAGTCAGGATGTACTCAATAAAACTTATTCAGAAAGAATCTCATAACAGCATTGTTTATTTTCCCATTTCTTAAATGCCTGGGCACTGTTGACAACAAAGGACTACCTTGAACTGTTTTACTTTCTGAATGTCTTTCTGTCGGCTACTATTAATTCTGATCATCTGACGGTTCAGCAAAAGACAAAACTGATATTTTTCTTAACACCTGGAGTAGCCTTTGCTCGCCTAAAACTGGGAAGTCAAAAATTACCCAAAGGGACCTTTAAAGCACATAAATAATTGTTCGCATTTTTATGCAGCTTTATAGTTAGTAAAGCACTTTGCATACATTATCTCATTTGAACCTCACAACAACCCTATGCGGTAGGTGCTATCATGATCCCCATTTTATTGATGAGGAAAGGGGAGCTCCAGAGGCTAAGTGATGTCCCAAGGGGAGGAGGGTATCATGTAGCTAATAAGTGCTTGAATTAAGATTTGAACCTATGAGTTCAGTGATTTCGATACCAGACTGTCTTAAAGTACACTTCAACAATATCTGTTTTGTTTTGTGATTTTTTTTCCCCCTAAGGTTTGAGTGTAGACATGTGTTAAAGCTGTATCACCATTTGATAAGAGAAGCATAATCGAGAGAGGCTGCATCTCCAATATGGAATGCCAGTTTAATAGAGACTGCTATTGAGCAGCACAGCTATGAAATTAAAGTCTGCTCGCATAATTGGAAGTAAGTAATTCTGTAACGTTTCCATATTTATAAACAATGAGAGGTGTCAGAGTGTGAGTGGAAGTCTGTGTCTCCGTTTGTAATTCTGATGGGGCTACATGGAAAGAACTGTTAGATGGAAAATATTTTCATCTGTTTGGAGCAAATGCTTATAAATTACAAACATGGTAATCATAGACTCATCATGATTTATCAGATAATTCTAATTTACTCATGCGGGAAAGCGATATAATCCTGGGAGATAACTCCACTGTGATCTATGTAGGCTCGCTTTAAGAATATGAACTTTTGAACTAAATACTGCTAAGAACAAATTTTCAGCGGGATTTAAACATTTAGAATACAAAACATCTCTAACTGCCCACATAGTGACAAATCACGTGGACAACAGATGGAAATTATTCTCAGTCCAATTCAAATGAGGACCTCTCCCGGGTGGAATAGAAAAATGGTGATACCACAGAAGACAGTTTTGCATTTTAAGTTGCCCACTGAATCCAAGTTTCCCATTGATATGAAAACGGCATTCCTTGTATTTCTTTCTCTTTTGTCCTTCCATGCTAAACACCAGGCCAGTACAGGGGAAGGAAAAGACAAGAATCAACCCATTTCAAAAAAAAGTGAGGCAACTGTTTAGGTTAAAAAAAAAGGTTAAATGTGTGGAAGAAAGGCAGCACATACAAACTGAAATATGGCATGACAATATTGAAAAATGCATGTGTGCTGACACTTTAAAGGATAAACATCTGGTAACCTGCCCTCTTAGCATCAGTGTGAGATATTTTAATTTGCAAGATAAAATGGCATTATAAGTCAACAGAAAAAAGGGTCTTTGCATCCATAGCTAATATTCTGAAATGGAAGATGCATTTTGTGTGAGACTGGCATCAAACATTTTGACAAATTTGAGACAGAGTTAAAGAACTCAAGTATCTGTTTGCAAAATATTTGGTGTGATTGGGCAAGTGAAAATGAAATGAAATGAAAATGAAAATGGCATAGAATTTGGGCCTTAGGTAAATATAAGGAATTCATAAGTTTCCCCCTCTATTTTAAGATTCTTCCATGGTCCCTGAATTGATATTTAAGATTTTAAATAGGACCAGATATGGAAGGATACACCTGTAAAACTGGGCAGACCATGGTTGTTGGATTGCTTATGTTTGGGAGTTCTGAGTTGCAGTAGGGATAAAATTGATTGGCTATCTATACTAATTCTGTATCTAATATGGTGAGGTCCTAAGAGAGGAGGGCCATTAAAGAAGGACAAATCAGCCTAGGTTGAAAAAAAAAATGGAACAGATTAAAATTCCCATGCCATTCAGGAGTGGGATTAGACCTGTGAATTACCTCTGAACTTCTAGCCTGAGTGAAATAAGGAAACTCAGTCTCAAAAAAAATTTTTTTTGATAGCAAGACACATGCAAATGATTGTGATCTTCTCTCTTGTCTTTTAGTCATGATGGTTGACTGTTATGGTAGAAAATTCAAACCCAGAAAATTGAAGAGAAACAGGATTCTATGATAATATCAGGAGTTCTCTATGGACCTTACATAGAACATAAGACTGTGGGTCCTTCAAAAGAGGATGGAGGGACAACATGTACCTTCCAGGAATGCTCTGAGCATTCTGACTGATGATAAAGAGGAGTCACACAGGCACGGCATCTAACATAACTCCAGCACAGGGAAAAACAGCCTTGGAAACTTGTAATCTTGTAGGCATGTAATTTTGTTTGCTCAGCTTTTGCTCCTCTGTGAAAAAAACAACCCCCCAAAATGGGATTCAGTTGAACCAAGACCCTGGGTTGATTAACTGATGAAAAAGAATCTTGTGCATAAACAGAGGAGCAAGAGCAGGTTTCCTTTCTGGAAAATGCTTTTATTTATTATTTTAACACTGCTTTCATTTATTTTTTTGTTTGTTACATTAATGTTCCCACATATCTCCCCCTTTCCCTACCCTCTCTACAGTAGGGATGGTATCATTTCACAAAAAAGTAAATGAATAAAATAATAATAATATGCTGATATAAAACTATGTCTTGCTTATTTCTTTTTAGCAATTCTTTCTCTGGAGGTAAACCTATACTATATATCCTTCAAAAATATTTCTGTTGCTGTAAATAATGTTCTCTTTATTCTACTCATTTCACTTTTAATAATTTCAGGTAGATGTTGCCATGTTTTTTAAAAAAACTAACCTACTTGTCATTTCTTATGGTGTTACACTTAAAAAACATATCAGCCTACAAAAATTAGGAGTCAACAGGGAGTGCCTGTTAGTTTATACTACACTAGATTCCAAATTAAGTGTGCTATGTACCTGGGCTTGAAGAGAGCATACATTAAAGGTTCCTAATAGTGTGCATGTCTGTGTTTGTGTGCGCATGTGCACGTGCAAGGAGGGGTGGGGTAAGAGGTGGAGGGGGGTGATTGTGTGATTGATCTCTTTGGCACTCTGGTGAAATGTATAGATTCCTTCTAAAAATGTTTTTAAAGATACAAAATAAAATACATAAGATCACAAGGGAAATTAGTCATGTTAAAATAGTTATAATATTTTAACAAGTTCACAAATCTCAAGTTAAGAACTCCTGCTATGTATCTTTCCAGGTAACGAAGACAAATAGGCTAGCTTACTTTTTCCCCAACTCATGCAGTTCTCCCTTTTGTCTAACCCATCATTGAAAAGGACCTTCATGACCATCAAAACTAAGTTTAAAAACTAATTTTTAATTAAGAAAATCTGATAAATGATCATTGGAATGTACTTAGCAGATAAATTGGCTTCATAGCACACAGAGAAAATAAATGAGATCAAGACCATACTTTGGATTCATTGGGGCAGATATCTCCTGGTAAGGAACTCCTTCTTCCAAGGCAGGGTGGTACCCTCTGTGCAATCTATAGTCCTGGAGAGTTGTCTAGAACGTTGAGAGTGAAGTAATTTACTCAGGGTCCCAATAGATGGAGACAGGGAGGATTTTTAGATCTTTTTTCAGGCTTTAGACTTCTTTCAGACTCTAAGGACAGCTCTCTCTGCACTTTTCTACACTTCCTTTCGGTGAAAATAATAGGTGACATTTATGCTACCCATTAAGTTTTGAAGATCATTTATACACATCATCTTATTTTATTCTTGAGTAAAGAACATTTTACAAAGAACAAACTGAATTTCAGAACAGTAAGGTGACTCACCCAGGGTAATACAGCTTAGAAATAAGTAAGTAAGCTGTATGCCAGGTACAATACCAAGTATTCAAATATTACATTTGATACTCACAACAACCCTGTAAGAGAGAGATGCTATATTATCCCCATTTTACAGCTGAGGAATCTGAAGTAACCAGAAGTTAAGTGACTTACCCAGGATCCCACAGCTAGCAAGTGTCTGAGGATGAATTTGACCTCAGATTTTCCTGATTCCAGGTCTAGTTACTTAACCTCTGTTCTGTCTAGCTGACTGGAAAATCTGGGTTTAAGTGCTGACTTTAACTAGTACTGGCTGGGTGGTTCTGGGCAGGTTATTTTACATGTCAGTGCCAATAGCAATTCTCTAAAATTTTAAGTTGCAAAAGAGTGGTTAATCTTCATTGGAAAAGAGATTCCACAATGGGCATTTCCCTATACCAGTGTCAAGGGAAAGAGATAGAGACACAGAGATAGACAAAGACAGAGATAGAAGAGATAGAAATAGAGAGAAAGAGACAGAGAGAGAGAGAGAGACAGAGAGAGAGAGAGAGAGAGAGAGAGAGACAGAGACAGAGAGAGACAGAGAGACAGAGAGACAGAGACAGAGACAGAGACAGAGTCAGAGAGACAGAGAGACAGAGACAGAAAGAGAGAGAAAGAGAGAAAAAGAGAGAAAGAGAGAAAGAGAGAGAGAGAGAGAGAGAGAGAGACAGAGACAGAGACAGAGACAGAGAGACAGAGAGACAGAGACAGAAAGAGAGAGAAAGAGAGAGAAAGAGAGAAAAAGAGAAAGAGAGAGAGAGAGTGGCAGGGAGGGGTGGGGGAAGGGGGAGTTCATAAAAGTGTTCTGCTTTAGCCTCCTTCTTCTTTTCTTAATCCTTGTTACTGCTTTCTAATGCAAAGGTCTGATTGTGTTGTTCCTTTGCCTATAGGAAAAAAAAATACAGACTCCATGCTTTTGCCTTCATGTCAAAGTTCTGATCTGTTTCCAGACTTTTTCAGATTGATTTTGTACTATAATTCTCCACACATACTCTAATCACTCCATCAATTTATTAAGCACCTACTAAGTTCCAGGCTGTGTGCCAGACACTGGGGATATAAGTGCAAAGAAAGAAGGAATCCTGTCTCACAATGACCTTACATTCTAGGGAAAAAAACCTTAAAAAATTTTAAACAACATGATGTAACATCCATGATCTTAAGTGGAGTCAAAGCTGCCTCACAGATTTCCATAGTGCCCCCCAGAACTCCAGGAGAGGGGGCAGTTGGGGCAGTTAGAAACCTGAGTATGATAGGCCAGGTCACCCTACTTGCAAGGACACTTTGATCACACTCCTTGTGGGTTCAAGGGCTGAGAGGAAGTATTAGATTACTCTTTGGTTAGCTCATCTCTGACCTCAAGGGCTGAGTGTTACTTTACTGGTTTACTACTGGGAGAATATCTCATTTGCAGCATCTTAACTAATCTCTATACAGATCTTCAAGCAAGATTACCTTTCCATCTTAAACCTAGTTACATTAGATTAGAAGAAAGATTACTTAGTGAGTGGGATAGAAGTTAAGTTGTTCAAAACACATTCTCCTTTGGGGAATGTGTGGCCAACAAGTTCATTGAAGATTTTAGATAGCTTACCTTCCTTTCATTCCTAAAACCATTTCCCCTCACCCTGTTTTTGTGAAAATAATAAACCCCTTTGCTTGTTAAACTACTGGGCCTGTGTGAAGTTATACTAGGATAAACTTACCATCCATATACTTTACCAAAGAAAAGCTCCATTCAAATAAGCACTGGTACAGCTTCTTTCCTGAGAGAAAGTCATCTGTATTTGAAGATAACCTGGAACCTAGTCTATCCTAGGGTTTAGGGAATAATTTAAGCAGTGAGAGTTATTAACCTCAGTGGGACTATTTCCTATCAATTTATCAAATAGACCCTGAATTAACCAAGCTTGTACAGCCTCCATTGCTTGAACTAAAAGGGATTCAGTTAAACAATTTTTGCCTTCTGGTCCAACTGCCCCTGGGGAGTGGGGAGGAAGGAGGAAGAATTCTACTCACTCCTACCCCTCCCCCTTGTTAGGACAGCCAGCTTCATCCTCTAGCTCAGCGATTCCCAAAGTGGGAACCACCTCCCCCTGGTGGTTGCTACAGCGATACGGGGGGGGGGGGGGGGGGGGGGTTGGCCCAGGGAAAATTATCTTTCCTATGAATTGCTATTAAAATTTTTTTTAAATTTATTTCCAGGGGGCTAAGTAATATTTTTTTCTGGAAAGGGGGTAGTAGGCCAAAAAAGTTTGGGAACCACTGCTCTAGCTAGACTCCATTACTAACCATAGCCAATCTGAGTTAATTCAACACATGAAATAAGGGTAAATATATATATATATACATA
>NW_025384006.1:0-2258 GCF_016433145.1 Gracilinanus agilis
CCTCCCCCCTCAGCAGCGATTCCAGGACACGAGTCAGTACGTGTGGGCGGAGCTCCAAGCCCTAGAACAGGAGCAGAAGCAGATCGACGGGCGGGCGGCCCAAGTGGAGACCCAGCTGCGGAGCCTCATGGAGACAGGTGCTGGCGGGGCCCCGGCCCGAGCCCCAGCCCTCCCGACGGGGTCTCAGGGGCTCCTCTGGCTCTTCCGGGCCCGGTTCTAGATCCAGAGACCCCGCCTAGCCCTGCCCATCCCTGTTCTAGGCTGTGGGACCCCGCGCCTCCGGCGTTTCCAATCTAGACTCTAGTCCGATTCGGCCTCTCTGCTGCCCCCTGGCGGCCGGCCGCGGACTACTCGGGCCAGAATCCCAAGACTAGTCTTCGGGTAGCCTGTCTCTCTCCTCCCTTGATTCATCCAAAGGCCATGCAGCGACTGAGCTTGAGCCCCTACAGTGTGCGGAGCCTCGCCCTGGTGCTAGAGAAGATACAGAGCCCCTTCGGAAGACACGGGCCTTCCCTCGTTTTTAGATCATTATAATCAGAGAGTCAGTGGTGGATGTTTAACAAGCGGCTCCCCTCCCCTCAAAAAGTCCACAACCCAGGCTCCTTAAGGTTTAATGTGCTCTGGGGACACGGTTTCAAGTCTAGAAATCATCCCAACCTACAATCAAGCCCCAAAGTGTAGTTTTTGCCCATTTCCAAGGTGTAAATGCTGACAAGGAAAATTTAACAATCAGCTCCCAGGACACAGCCCTGATAGAGCCTTCAGAATGGCTGCAATACCAAGGGACCAAACTAGGAGGCTTTGATTTGGGCTTGTAAGGAAAGGCAGGTGGGGAGAACGTCAGAAAGAGAACTCGGGTGGGCTGCGCGGACACCCAGGGAGCATCTAGAAAGCATTTGGCATGAGCACGAGCCTTGAGAGAAAGGGCCCCCCCCCCCCGTACCCCAAGATGCTTGCCCTCACAGGTGCCCCGACTCATCTGGCCCATCCCACCCCCATGTGCCCGTTCCAGGTGCCAACAGGCTGCAGGAGGAGGTGCTCATCCAGGAGTGGTTCACGCTGGTGAATAAGAAGAACGCCCTGATTCGGAGGCAGGACCAGCTACAGCTCCTGTGAGCCCCTGGGTGTCGGGGGTCCCAGCAGGGCTCCTGAGGGGGCACCAGCTCAGATATCGGGGGGATCCCCAGGTCTGGGCACTGCGGTTTAGAAGGGAAGGAAGGACACAGCCAGGGTCCCGAGGAGGGCCGTCAGGATGGGGGAATAAGACATGGCTCAAACAAGGAACAAGTGAGGTCCAGCACGTTCCAGAATCTGGCTCGGGAATCGGTTATAATAAGAGGAAGGCAGAGTAATCCAGTGGGCCGAATGCTGACCTCGCAGTCATTTGGCTATTGGCGGTCAGTCCTTTCAGTCATGTCCAACTCTTCAAGACCCCGTCTGGGGTTTTCTTGGCAGAGATATGGCCCATTTCCTTCTCTAGCTCATTCTTCAAATGAGGAAACTGAGGTAAACAGGGTTAAGTGACTTACGCAGGGTCACACGCAATACTAAGAGTCTTAGAATCAATACTAAGCATCAGTTCCAAGGCAGAAGAGTGATAAGTGCTAGGCATGGGGGTTAAGTGACTCATCTAGGGTCACTCAGCTAAGAAGGGTCTGAGGCCAGATTGGAATCTAGATCATCGGACTCTAGGCCTCGCTGCCCCAGACACTTCCTTTTTTAATGAATAGTTATATTTTTAACAGTGGGAAGTTCTGCAGTCACCCCAGACGTATTTACTCAGTGGGAAAGGGGGACGTCATACGGTGAATGATGCCAGCGATAATGACAGCGGCTCCCATGTATACAGACAGCCGTTAATGAGTGTAGGTTAGAGCTGGAAGGGACTTTACAGGTTCTCCCCATTTTACAGAAGAGAAATCTGAGGCTGAGATGGGGAGTGACTTGACTAGAGTTGTACAGCCAGTAAGCGTCAGAGAGACCCAAAGGCAGTCACTCCAACCTTGCCAGGCCTGCCACCCGCCTACCCCGTCCTCTGTCCCTTGGTCTCCCTCATGCGAATGCCCTTGGACCTCCCCCCGAGCCTTCATTTTCCTCTGGCTCTTCCTGCAGGCCCCTCTGCACCACCATGAGAGGGGGCCTTGGAGGTGGCCTGCATGGGAGGGGAGGACAGCCCCCGGGGAGGAGCTGATGCCCCTTCCTTCCTTCCTTCCTTCCTTCCTTCCTTCCTTCCTTCCTTCCTTCCTTCCTTCCTTCCT
>NW_025384007.1:0-4083 GCF_016433145.1 Gracilinanus agilis
TTCTTTCTCTCTCTCTCTTTCTCTTTTTCTTTCTCCTCTTTGGGATACAGCCCTGTCAGTGGTATTACTGGATCAAAAAATATACATCATTGTATAGGTTGGTAGGCCTTCCTCAGGAATATCATTTGTTTGTCTTTCTGTCTGATTAAAGCATAAAAGGTTCAGCCTAGGAAGGGATTGTTTTCATTATGGGATTATTAATGTTCTGAAGAAAGATCTTTCCTTCATAGTATTGCAGATTGTCACATGGTGGTAAACTCAGAGTCAAGTAGTTTTATTTGAATTTAATAAAGAACTATCATTTAAAAATATCATTAAAGGATTATTTTATTTTTGCCTGAATTTTATGGTTTATAAGGATTCCATTGCACTCTAATCCTGAACGGGAATCACTGAGAGAACCTGAGTGAGACCTGATCCAGATTACAGGGACCCTGAGTGATTGTCAGTCACATAATAAGTGTCTTTTTGTTGTTTAGGCATGTACAACCCTTTGTGACTCCATTTGGGGTTTTCTGTCTTTTTTAAAATTGAATTTCCTTTTTTAAAATTACATGTAGAAACACTTTTTTATAATTATTTTCTTATATTTTATGTAAGAATTCTTTTTTCTTGTGTATTCTTGCATAAGAATTCATATTCTTTCCCTCTCCAAGGGGGTAAATAGTCTGATATAGGTTACATCACTACTTTCATGCAACACATATTTCTATATTCCCTGTGTCATATCTGAAGACACATATCACATATATAATAAAAAAAACTTATAAGGGAAATAAAGTGAAGGATGGAATGCTTCAGTCTGTGATCAGCTTCCAACAGTTCCTTCTTTGGCTGTGGATAGCATTTTTTTTTTTTATCATGAATCTCTTGGGGTTATCTTAGAACCTTGTTTTGCTGATAATAGTTTAGTCCTTCTTTCTTTTCTTTTTTCTTTTCTTTTTTTTTTAAACCCTTGTACTTCGGTGTATTGTCTTATAGGTGGAAGATTGGTAAGGGTGGGCAATGGGGGTCAAGTGACTTGCCCAGGGTCACACAGCTGGGAAGTGGCTGAGGCCGGGTTCGAACCCAGGACCTCCTGTCTCTAGGCCCGACTCTCACTCCACTGAGCTACCCAGCTGCCCCAATAGTTTAGTCCTTCATAGTTAATCATCATGTGGTATTTCTGTTACTCTATACACCATTCTCCTGGTTCTACTCATTTTACTTTGCATCAGTACATATAAGCCTTTCCAGATTTTCTGAACTCCTCCTGTTCACTTCTTATGGCACAATAGTTTTTCATTACATCCATATGCCACAGCTTGTTCAGTCATTCTCTAATTAATGTATACCCATTAACAAAGACACTGGAGAGGTTTGCCATTACCTTCCTCAGTTCACTTTACAGATGAAAAATTGAGGCAAACAGGGTTAAGGGACTTGTCCAGAGTCATAGTAAATGTTTGAGGCATAAACTGAATGTCTGAGACATAATTTGAATATAAAAGAAGACATTTATCCAAACAAGGAGAAAGTAGCTATGGGGAGCAACTGATATTTGAACCTCACTCTTATCTGAATTGGCCAAAAGAAGGAACAAACTACAGTGGCTTCCTCTTGCCTCCAGGATCAAGTATAAAATGCTCTGTTTATCTTTCAAAGTCCTTTATAACCTAATGCCTTCCTACCTTTCCAGCCTTTCTATATCTTTAATCTCCAGTTAACACTGGCCTCCCTGAACAAGACATTCCATGTCTCAATTCCAGGCATTTTCTCTGATTGTTTCCCATGCTTGGAATGTTCCCTTTTCTTCTCTCCACCTACTGGCTTCCCTGGCCTCAACTAAAGTCTCATCTAAACTTCCATCTTTTATTGGAAATCTTTTAATTCTAGTCTTTAATCCATTTGTTAATTATTTCTTACTTATCCTGTAAATAGTTTGCTTTGTGTATATTTGTCTACATTTATCTCACCCATTAGATTGTGAGATTTTTGAGGACAGGGATTATCTTTTGCTTCTTTCCTATTCCCAATGCTTAGCCCAGTGCTTGGCACATAGTAGATAATTAACACACAGAGTTAAGTATAGAAATACATTTCACTTAACAGGGAAATAGAAGGTGAAAGGATGAAGGGGAGAAGGACAAATTAAAGAGGGTAGATCAAAGAGGGACTGGTTCTAACCAAAACAAACACTAAAGATGTGCAAAAGTATTTATAGCCCTTTTTTACTTTTTAAATTTTAATTAAGAACATTTTTCCATGATTATATGACTCATGTTCTATCCCTCCCCTTCCTCTATCCCTTCCCATAGCCAACACACAATTCCACTGGTTTTTATGTGTGTCATTGATCAAGACCTATTTCCATATTATTGATATTTGTTCTAGGGTGCTCATTTTGAATTAATATCCCTAATTATATCCCCATCTACCCATGTGATCAGGCAGTTGTTTTTCTTCTGTGTTTCTACTCTCACAGTTCTTCCTCTGAATGTGGACAACGTTCTTTCTCATAGGTTCTCATAATTCTTCTGGATCATTGTATTATTGCTAGTAGAGAAGTCCATTACATTCGATTTTACCACAGTGTATCAGTCTCTGTGTACAATGTTCTCCTGGCTCTGTTCCTTTCACTTTTCATCACTTCCTGGAGGTCATTCCAGTTCACATGGAATTCCTCCAGTTCGTTATTCCTTTCAGCATAATAGTATTTCATCACCAACAGATACCACAATTTGTTCAGCCATTCCCCAATTGAAGGGCATACCCTTGTTTTACAGTTTTTTTTGCCACCACAAAGAGTGCATATAGCCCTTTTTTGAGGTGCTAAAGAATGGGAATTTGAAGGTATGCTTATTCATTGGGGGATGGAAGGACAAGTTATGGAATATAAGTATGATGGAATATTATCAGCATAGTGATCAATGAGGATTCCAGAGGATTGTGTCATACCACCTCCTAAATAAGAATTGAAGGATTTAGAATGGGGAATGAAATAATTTTTTTTAACATGACCAAAGTGGAAATTTGTTTTGGTTAGCTATATATTTATAATGGGTTTTATTTTTCTTATATTCTCAGTAACAGAGAAGAAGGCAGATATTGGTTGATTTTAAAAATTAAGTATTTTTTAAAATTAAAAGAAAAGAAAAATATATATTCAGAGTAAGTGTTAAGATAATCAGAGAGGGGAAGGCAATAGCAGCTAGGAAAACTGGAAAGGATCTCATGAAGAATGTAGGACTTGACTTGAGTCTTCAAGGAAGTAAGGAAACTAAAAGCCAGAGATGAAGAGGAAGAATATTCCAGGTATGAAGGATGACCAGGCGTACAAATACATGGAGTTGGGATATGGAATATCATGCTTGAGGAGCTCCAAGTAAACCAATATGGGTAGATCATAGAATTTGTGGAAGGAAGCAAAGTATATGAAGACTGGTAACGGTAGGAAGGGAGGAGTTATTAAGAGCTTTTAGTGACAGAGTAGTTTCTAACCTAAATTTCTCTCAGTGCAATTAATTAATGCCTATTTCTTCTTTTTCTTGGGCAGGTAGGAATGGAACATGAAAGTGGTTAACAGAGAAGTGACTTCTGTGAAAGGGATTTGAACAGCAAAGGAATTATTAGGACGATGGGAAAGAACATTTGGAAAGTGTGGTTCATGAATACAGTTCTAAAGGAAGAGTTAACACTTCTCCTTGGCAGGCTCAGGTCCATTAACTCATGAATCCACTCAGCACCTGTGAGATCAGTGATGAATCACTATGGTCATTCTCATTTTAGAGGGGGAAAAGCCTGTTGATTCTGAGCTGATCAATTTCAGTGGCGTGGATTTCTCAGGCAAGAACCATCCTGTTGGAAAGAAACATTTGGATGGGAGTCCAATTTGTAAGCTTGGCAAGGAAATACGGATGACTGCTTATATCTGCCATTTGAATGGATTGAATATTACTGAAACCTCATGGTATATAGAATGGATATTGAGTTCAGAACTTGGTTCTGCTACTATTTAAACATATGAACTTTAATAGATCATTTCCCCTCTCCAGTCCTTGGTTTTCTCATCTGCTAAATGAGAGTGTTGAACTGGATGATCTC
>NW_025384008.1:0-5859 GCF_016433145.1 Gracilinanus agilis
GAAGGAAGGAAAACAGATCTCTCACACCTCCCATCCTTTCTCCCCCATTCCCATAACATGATTTTAGTCCTTCAACTACAGAGATTCCTCCTCCACAAAGCATAATATTAAGGAAGTATTTTCTTTTTTAGGTTGGTGCCCTAAAGCTCAAACTCAGGAATTCAGGAACTCTGAAACTTGTGGTTACCATGAGGCAACTTTCGAACTGGTCCTTCCTAAGAAAGCTCCTTTCTCTGGCTAGAAGACCGGGCTCTGGAATTGTGGGTGGTGCATATTAGGTGAGTATCTGGAAGGATCGCAAGAACGATTTCCTCACACACTTGGCTCCTTCCTCTATTCTCTGAGACAGTCGTGCCCTCTGTCACATAATGAATGAAGCAGCTAAGTAGTATACGCTTCGACCACCAGATGGTGCTGCGCCCTAACCCCCACCCCAGTGGCTGTGTCAGAGGGCAGTCAGTTTTTAGGCCAATTTCCCCCAACAGCTGCAGTCTCCCTCGCTGCTTCCCAGATGGCTCTTGGACAACAAACAAGTAGTTCACTCCCTGCTCCTATTGGCCTACTCTCTCCTTAGTCAGGAGCCGCAGATGGGCCCATCTAAATATCTGACCTAGAATATGTTCAGAAATTACCAAAAATAGGAAATTCTTTCTTTCTCTCTAACCCCATCACTCATTTGGTGGTTGGGGATGAGGGTGGCAGAGGGAACAGGAAACACTGTTCTTTTGCAATATCTTAATGGTCTAATCCCCCAATCCCCTGATGTCCTAATATTAGAAAGAAATATTACTGAAGGAGAAATCAAATACCATAACTCTGCAAGGTCTCATCTATGGTAGTAGCCACTACTGGTTCTTGAATAAGAGACCCTGTCTGCAGTATTGTCTAAAAGGACTTATTTCAGAGTCATAAAATATTTGATCATTGCTCTTGTCTGCTGTCCTTGATCAGAGAATGTTTTCCTTTTCTAAAAATAAATCTTGCCAGTTGCATTCCAAATACACCCCTTTCCTCCTCTGGCTGATCCTCCTTTTTCCTCCTCCCTTTCCTGCGAAGTGTTTTACTTATCTCTCCTAAGATGCCATGGGATGCTGCTGATTAGCTGTATACTCTAATTGGCCTGAAAGGTTATATAAATCAAATCTGCACCCAGAAGTTGCTACTCCACAAAAGAGTCCTCACTACCACGCTAATAAATTTCTTTGCTTTCAATTTGGCCTCCTAACTTTGCCCCACAGTAACCAGGCCCCCCAAAATGGTAATACTTTGCTTGAGTGGTCCCATTCCTGTCATTGGAGACAATTTCCCAACAAGGTCCCCCCACCTCTGCACAATCAACCAATTTCCTTCATAAGACCTAAGAAGATTTACGATTTAGTGGTCATGTTATTTACCAAAACACAATAAGGTAACTAACTATAAAATGCTAACATAGCAAAACAAAGCATTCAACTAATTTGAATCAACTAAAAAATTTTAATTAAAATAATAATTGCAACAAAATGACAGTATATAAAATAAATGCGAGCATCATTTCTGTGTTTTCTGCATAATAGTTCTAAAACTGGCTGAGTAAGATAGGAAGAGAAATTCCACTTAAAATGACTACAGAATATATAAAATACTTAGAAATCTATTTACCAAGACACACATAAGAACTATCTTAATAAGACTATAAATCACTATTTGTGGAAATAAAGACAACTCTAAATAACTAGAAAAATATGAATTTCTCACAGGCAGGATGAGTTAATATAATAAAAATTAGAATGCTGCCTAAATTCATTAACTTAGTACCATGTCACTCAAACTAAGAATGGATTACTTTATAGAATTAAAGAGTAATAAGATTAATATGGAAGAAAAAATATCAGAAGTCTCAAGGGAAATAAAGAAAGGAAGTGAAAATAAAGGAGGTCTGGCAATGTAAGATCTGAAACTCTAGTTGCTTTGCCATTTTTTAGTTGTCTCTGACTCTTCATGACCCCACTTGGGGTTTTTCAGAAAGATACTAGAGTGGTTTGCCATTTCCTTCTCCAGCTCATTTTGTAGATGAGGAAACTGAAGCAGAGTTAAATGATTTGCTCAGGGTAACACAACTAGTAAGTTTTGGAAGCTGGATTTGAACTCATGAAGAGGAGTCTTCCTGATTCCAGGCCTATATGACACTCTATCTACTGTGCTCCTTAGCTGCCCTGAAACTCTACTATAGAGCAGTAATTCTCCCCACCCCACCCCCCAAAACAAATGTGGTACTGGTTAAAAACTAGAGAGGCTGATCAGTGGAACAGATCTGGCATTCATAGAAATAAATGTATCTGGTATCCTAGGATTCAATAAACACAAGAACTTCACCTTTTAGGATAAGGACTTGCTATTTGACCAAACTTGCTGGAGAAGAAATTTAGTTTAGACCAACACCTCACACCCTGGTACCAAGATAAGCTCCAGGTAGGGTGTGACCAGCTATAAAAGATAATGTCATAAACAAATTAGAGAAATATGGGAGAAATTACCTATCAGATACAAAGAAAGAAGAAACATTCATGTTCAAACAAGGGATGAAGAAGATCACAGAAGAGAAGTGGATACTTTTGATTACATAAAATTTTAAAGGTTTTACACAAATAAATCTAAGATTAAAAAGGAAACAATGGAGTAAAAAATCTTTGCAGCAAAGTTCTCTGATAAAAGTCTCATTTCCAAAATATATATGGAACCAATTCAAATTTATAAGAATAAAAGCCATTCCCTAATTGATAAATATTTGAAAGATATAAACAGGCAGTTCTCAATGGAAGCAAACCAGGCTATCTAGAGTCATGTTTTGTTTTTTTTTTTAAAGCTCCAGAACACTACTAATTTTTAAAATGAAAATGAGGTAATTCTGAGGTTCCGTCTCACACTCATAAGAATGGCAAAAATAACAAAAAAGGAACATAATAAATGTTGGAGTGGCTCTGGGAAAATAGGAACTTTGATGTACTGTTAGTGGACTTGTGAATGAGTACAATCATTTTGAAAAGCAATTTGGAATTAAACATGTAAAGGTACTAAACAATTCATACCCTTTGGCTCAGATATATCACTGTTAGCCTTATACTCAAAAGAGATCCGAGAAATAGGAAGGAATCCTATATGTTGAAAATATTTATAACAGCTCTTTTTGTGGTGACAAAAACCTGGAAGCTTATGAAACGCCCAACAACTGAGGAATGGCTAAATAAATTGTGGATATGATGGAATACTATTGTGTTATAAGAAATGAGAAAATAGATTATTTAAAAGAGATATCAAAGACTTATATGAACTGATGAAAAGTGAAATGAGAAGAACCAGAATAAATTATATTGTTTTGTTCAGTCATGTTTGACCCTTTGTGACCTGATCTGGCAAAGATACTGGAGTGGTTTGCCATTTCCTACTTCAACTAACTTTATAGATGAGGAAACTGAGGCAAACAAGGTTAAGTGACTTGACCAGGGTCACACAGTTAGAATGTGTCTCAGGCCAGATTGGAACTTAGGTCTTACTGAGTCCAGACCCAGCACTCTACCCACCGTACCACTTTGCTGCCAGAACAATTTATACACTAGCATTAGAATTTTAAAAACAAACAATTTTGATAACTTTTATAAATGGATGAATAAAGTACACATAACAGGAGAACAATTCATACTCTACTACTGATATCAAAAAACATATTTAGGGGGCAGCTGGGTAGCTCAGTGGACTGAGAGCCAGGCCTAGAGACAGGAGGTCCTAGGTGCAAATCAGGCCTCAGACACTTCCCAGCTGTGTGACCCTGGGCAAGTCACTTGACCCCCATTGCCTACCCTTACTACTCTTCCACCTATGAATCAATGCACAGAAGTTAAGGGTTTAAAATAAAAAAAAATTAAAAAACCATATTTAATTAATTATTTGTTTGTTTGATTATTTATTTATTTGTTTGTTTAAAGTTTAATTACACCAGCAGCATAATTTATACAATTTATACAATAGCAACAATACTGTAAAGACAAACAACTTGAATGCTGTAGCACAACCACCATTCAGGATTCCAAAGGACCAGTGATGAAACATACTATAATCTAACTTGTGACAGAAAGAGGAAAGATACAAGAATTCCAAATAAGGCATATATATATATTTTTTTTGACAAGGGAATTTGTTTTGCTTGATTTTGCATATTTCTTACAAAGAATTTGTATTTATTTTTTTTCTCCCAATGGGATAGATGGTGGGAAGGAGAGAAAATAGATTTCTGTTCATTCACAAAATAATTAAAAAATAAAGAGGTGGTGATGTGCCTGGAATATGGAATGATATATGTACTTTCAGATGAAGACACTGTATTATTTGTTTTTGCTTAATCTGTAAATATTTGTAGTGTAAAACCAAAAAGAGTCAGTACAACAAAGAAAAAAGAAGTATTCCACACACACCTCCCAGATGAAAGATGGAAGGAGGGGCGAGGAGAAAGGAAATGTGGGGTTTGAAATCATTGGGTTTGTCTTTTCAAACACTTGGAAAAATTGGGGGTAAGGGGAGCCTACAGGTTGTCAACGCCTCCCATATGATCTTAGTATAGCTGAGGAAATTCAAGATGGAGCCAGTCCTATCATCTCATTCCATTCAACCTGTCTGTTCTAAGTCTTTTTACTTGCTAGCGAAATACAATCTTTGAAGAGTAGTCCCAACACACCACAATCTTACCCTAGAAATATAAAGTGAATATATATACTTGGAAAATTTCAAGTCTATTCTGTCTTCCAAAGCTCCCTCATCTGTCCATTGTTTTCTTCTAGCTAAGAAACAGAGAGACTAGAATTGTTCCTTGATTTTTGTGATGACATAAATTGAAGCATTTAGACTCCTGAGCCAATTAAGTTTCAAGGATGATTTCAATGATCTTTTTGTTCTTTTTATCTTTACCTTTCATGTTGCTGCAGCAACAGCAGCAGCATCAGAGAATGTTCCGCTCCAGTGCCTGGAAGGAAAATATAAAATGGAGACTGCACAGATATAACTGATCCCTTCTCTCCCTCCCTTCCCTTATGCTAGATCAAAAGCATTCCCCTAATCTACTGGTTCAGTAATCCTGTCTGAAAAAGGAATTAAGGTTAGTTTGGCTTAAACTATTCTTTTTTTTTTTTAAACCCTTATACTTTCTGTGTATTGTCTCATAGGTGGAAGAGTGGTATGGGTGGACAATGGGGGTCAAGTGACCTGCCCAGGGTCACACAGCTGGGAAGTGGCTGAGGCCGGGTTTGAACCTAGGACCTCCTGTCTCTAGGCCTGACTCTCACTCCACTGAGCTACCCAGCTGCCCAGCTTAAACTATTCTTGATGAAATCATGCTGGCACTTCGTGATTAATGATTCTTCTTCAAAACATCTACTAACCAACCATCTCTTTAATGTGTTTTAGAATTTTGGCAAGGAATTTAAATCAAGTTTCCTGGGCTATAGTTTTAGAAACCTGTGCTTTCTAACAGCAAAAACTCTAAGACAAATGAGCAAAGACTAGGCAAATGGGGTTAAGTGACTTGCCCAGGGTTACACAGCTAGGAAGTGACTGAAGTCAGATTTGAATCCGGGTCCTCTCCACTCCAGACCTGCCACCTACCTGTCCCCCTTTAGTTTTCAAAATCTATTCTCTTCCTGTTTTTTAATTAGCATAACATTTGTCCTCCTTCAATATTGTAATACCTTTTTTATTCTCCACTGTTCTAGGTGATGTCTATGTTCAAAACTGGAACAAAATGAGAGGTCATTCAACGGTTTAAAAAAAGGAGACATGGTTAGGCATGACAGGAGAAAGATACTTAACATGAATATATATATATATATATAT
>NW_025384009.1:0-6859 GCF_016433145.1 Gracilinanus agilis
ATATATATATGTATATGTATATATATATAATTCATTTTATCCTCACGACAATTCTAGGAGATAGACATTATTATTATCCTCATTTTACATATGAGTAAACTAGCAGGCAGCATTTAAGTGACTTGCCTAGAGTTAAATAGCACAAAAGTATCTGAGGCAGCATTCCAACTTAGGTTTCCCTAACTCCAAGTCAACATTCCTTCCGCTGAGCTACCTGGTTGCCTCAAATGTCACTAGAAAGTAAGTATGAAGGAAATATTCTCTTCTTCACATTATCCTTAGGGCACAAAATTGTTTTATGACATGGTCAAGTTCCATTACAAGTTGGTAGTACTAAAAAGGATAATGACTAAAACATGACATTTTGACAAAGCTTTATACAAAAATACAAAATATTTTAATTCAATTACAATTCATTTCTTACTAATGTAAATATTTAATTTCTATTATTTAATTTTTATAACAAATTAATGAAGTAGGTAGCATAAGTGCTATTATTCCAATATTCAGGAGAAGAAATTGGCTTAGAGAGTAAGGCCACAAAACATAGAACCTGGGTTGTCTGATTTAAGGTACAAGATTATTTCTTCTAGGCCATGTAGTATTCTTATACAACCTAAATAAAATTATTTTACTTTATCTAAATAAAAGGATAGATTTATGGAAAGATTACAAATCTTACTTCAGAGGACTAAACTAGGTCACTTTAAATCTTAGTTTGATCTACTTTCCACTTATTATGTATGATATTATGTATGTATATATATATATACATATATATATATATTTATACACTCTACATATCACTTTAACAAACACATTACCATACCTGATGTGGGGACGAGTACCTCTTTTCATAGGTCAATCGGTTCCCTTCAATAGAGAAACGGAAACCTTTCCTCCGAATACTCTCTTCAGATTCAGATTTGTGGAATTCATCTTCATCTTTCTCTTCTCCACCTGACTGCTCTTTCTGTTTTCTTTTCTTCCGCCGGTTCCTTCTTTCCTTTGCACTCTTTGAACTCAGCTTTGAGGCTTCTGAAGAGCTCTCTGAGAGTCCACCAGCTGCACTGGGTTCTCTGGAATGTTCAGAGGCAGTGGCTGCTGCTGCTGCCTGCCACATTAAACAAATAAAAGAATGAAAAACATGCATTAAACACTGTGTGCTAAGCACTGTGCTAAATGCTAGGTATACAAAAGAGAAAAAACTATAATCCCTGCTCTGAAGGAGCTCATATTTTTATTGGGGGAGATAAAAAATTAAAAAATAGCATGAAGAAAAAAATCCTTTGAAATTCTAAGGTTTCAGGTGAGGGGCTGATGGCAGAGTTGGAGGTCCTTAAGTTATATCAGTAAATCTGGGGATCTACACTGTTGAGCATAATAGATACAGGGTTGATTGGTAAGACTTGGTGGAACTCTGTCTCATCAGAATTATGTTACATTAAACAAATCTTCAGTATTCCACACATAGCTATTTATTCTTTCTTTGAAGTGACTCAAATATTTGCACACAGTTGAAAAAATTAAAGAGTTGCTAATTGAAATCTGTCTAAGGTTGTAGTAGCTTTGTAAGTAAAAAAGAGAAAATAAGCTTTTACTTCCACTTTAATGAAGGATTTCAAGGCTAATGTAATTTTCTGTGTCAACATTTATTAGGTCTCTGCCACCTAAATAAAAATATTGTTAGAAGAGAATCAATCAGGCATCAGCAAGAACATAAACACATATTATTTTGTCTATTAAGAGATTTGTCCTAAAAATTACCATTTAATTAGTATCTCTTTGTCTTAAAAGGGACAATGAATTTCAGAATGGTGGATAATTAAAATTTCTCACTAAATTTAATGGAAGATTGGAAAAAATAAAATACAAGCCTTTTCTCAATTGTCCAGACCACTACTGGTCACTGGTTACATGGTGATATGTTTAAGATATGGCACTCCAGCAAGACCTAATGGAAGCTTCCCAAACAACTGTATTTCATCTATTGGCAGAAAGTCAGGGAAGAGTAAGAAGTACTGACCTTGCTCTTAGTTGACAATAGATTTTCATTGGTTTTGATAGTACTCTAAAATAGTCATATAACCTTATCTATTCAGCTCATCAGTGATGACATGATTGCTGACAAGATTGCTATGGTTAACTAGTTATCAGGCCATTAAATATGGATTTTGGGACCAGAAAAGGAGAGATTTGAGTTAGACCTTGAAGGAAACCAGAGAAACTAAGAGTCAGAGGTGAGGAGGGAGACTGTTATAGGGATGTCCAAAGGCACAGGGATGGAAAATATTGATTCCTATCCCAATCCTATTAGACACTTATGCACTTCACAGTATGACTACATTATCTATTCTTTGCTTTTGTAAAGAAGGCAAGAGTTTGGTGAATGGTATTTGAATCCAGAAGATTTTCATTTGAAAAGCTGTAAAGGAAAATATATAAGCCTTCAGAAACTGGGTAAATATCTTCCTTCATCACAACCAGTGAAGTTATAGCTCAAATGAAAGATAATTTTAATTTGGATTTTCTCCTAATAATAGCATACTGGGCCATGAATGGGGTTGCATATTATTTCCTGTCATATAGTACTAATATAAAAATATTATTTTAAAATTTCTTTTACTCCATTCTTCTTAAAATCTCAGGGTGATTTATACCATTTCCTCTGTATCTGCAACATTTTCTTTGAGAAAGGTCTGTTTTAAGTATTTCAAATCTCTTTTTGTTAGGTGAGGAATTAGAATAATAAAGCAAAATTACTAACTGCAGGTCCAGATGGAGGTATCATAGAATTTAGAGCTTGAAGAAACCTTAGAGAATAATTTTTTCAAAACCTTCAAATAAGAAAACGGACGTATAGAGACTTGATGTAATGATGTACCTCAAAAATGAGGTACAAAATTCTAGGGATTTGGATCCAAATCATTTTAATGATCAGAAACTGAAGCATAAAGACTTTATATGATTAACCTAAAATCATATAGACAGTAGCTAGGAACATTTGACATTCATCCAGACTTTCCCATTGCGCCTATTATAGTTCCCCAAGTCATTATCTTTTTTTGGGGGGTACACCGATTTGTTCTCTTGGGGAAGCTAAGGATAATATAGTATTGAGCCAAAAGAAAAGGAAGAAGAATGAAGTCAGATTGATGGGATATCTATTATGAGAAATTACCTGAGCTGCTTCCTGTTGCTTCTTAAGCTGTTCCAGCATCTGCTGAAACTCGGCCTCCTTCTGCTCTGCCTCTTCTAAAGTGGCCTGATTCTGCTCTTCATAGGCCATGGCAACCACAGCCAGGATCAAGTTTATAAGGTAGAAAGAGCCCAAGAAAATGACTAGAACAAAAAATATCATGTATGTCTTCCCAGCTGCCCGTAGTGTCTAGGATCAAGAAAACAAGAGTGACAATTTTAAATGTCTCTTAAGATCATAGGATAATTGATATTAAGCTAGATGGGATCTTAGATGCCATTGGATCCAACTCCTTCATTGTACAGTAAGGAATTAAAGTCTAGACACTTTAAATGACTGTCCTTGGGTCATATAGCTAGTTAAGAATCTCAGGTGGGACTGAATACAGATCTTCCCAACCTCAAGTCCAGGTGTTCTTTCTCTTATTATACCATCAGGCTCAGGTGTAGTTCCTGTACCACAGGTGTAGACAAAGAATATTTCAAGGTATTTTTGTACATTTTATCTCACTGAATTCAGCCATAAATCCTGGGGCAAAAGTAGTACAGTTAATATTTCCCCCTATGATATTAGAATTTGCAGCTGAAAGGAGCCTTCAAGATCATCTAATTCAATCTTCTTATATTGGAGAGATGAGAACAAGGAGGCTCAGAGATATTAAGTGAATTGCCTACTTGGGAGCCATGATATAAGCCAGTGGTTCCCAAACTTTTTTGGCCTACTGCCCCCTTTCCAGAAAAAAAAATATTACTTAGCCCCCTGGAAATTAATTTTTAAAATTTTAATGGCAATTAATAGGAAAGATAAATGCACCTATGGCTATCATTGCCCCCCCCCCATGGATTGCTGCTGCACCCACCAGGGGGAGGTAGCACCCACTTTGGGAACCACTGATGTAAGCCCACTCCTAATTCTTGTCTGTTCTTCTTTTGGCTATATCACATACCATTTTGGTGTCATGAGAGATTCAGAACACATATATTTAGTTGAATCTGAACATTTTAGCATTTGTTTCTCTAAGGTCCTTACCAGCTGATAAAGGTTTTCCCAGAAGTCCTGAGTCATCAGTCTAAATAAGGACAAGAAAGCCCAGCTGAAGGTATCAAAGCTTGTATAGCCATAATTAGGATTTCGACCAGTTTTCACACACACATATCCTTCTGGACACTGGCTGCAAATGAGGGAGGAAAGGAAACATCATTTGGGAATCTTCTGTCTTTCTATGCTGATGAAAAATTATGTCAACAATTTAGCCAGAAATATGATGTATTATTTAAAATAATCCTAGACAGTTCAGAGGCCAATTCCCACAGTGCTATATTACATTATATAAGGTGTCCAAAAAGTCTTAGAGCCATTTTAAATTTAAAAAGCTTATGGAGATTTTGAGATAGACTTCCGGTTAAGATGGCGGCAGAGTAAGGAGCAGCTGCTCGATCTCTCCTGACCGAAGCATACAGAACTCCTCAAGGGGAAATAAAAGTGAACCCAGATGAACAAAGGAACGCCACAACAGGGCACAGCGTTGAAGGTACGCAGAATCGGGGCATCTCCACGCTATAAAGAGGTGAAACACCTCTCACTAAAACGCGAGAGGAAGAAGCCCCTCCCCCACCCCCCACACCACACACCTCGCGAGACAACAACACACAAGAGTGAAAACAGGATTGGGCAACCAGTTAATCACTGGCAGCCCCGGGGCTTGTACCTGTGTGCTGCAAGATGAGGGACCCCAGGTGGCTGGGGGGTGCGCACGGACTTTCCCTGAGCGTCCATGTGGATGAAGGCACCTCCTTAGGCCGGGATAAAGATCTCTAACACATGGACTTTCCCTAGCGTGGGAAGGCATCACCTCAGGTGCGAATAAAGATCTCCAGCCCACGGACTTTCCCTAGCTTCTGCTTGGGTGAAGGCAGGGCCCTAAGAGCATCTGCGCCAGCAAAGGCAGTGCCCTAGGCTTGAAAAAAGATCTCCAGCCCAGGTTTGGACCTCGAGTGAGGACCCAGTGTGGACCAGAGTATGGCTGTGGAAGCAGCCCCAAAGACTGCTGAAGGAGCCTCGGGCAGAGGGGCAGACCGGGGTCCACCAGGAGGCCTGATCCCAAGGACAAGGAGACCGGAGCCCCCCCAGAGCTTAGAAAGTGCAGGCAGACCCTAAGTGTGAAGACAAAGCGGAAAAGGGGTGGGGCTAACGATGGCAAGCCAAGAACTCCAGAGGAAGAAAAAGATTATCAAGAAAAACTCTGGAACACTCGACAACTTTTACACAGAGAAAATCCAGACAACAGAGGAGGACAAATAAGTAATCATATCCAAACTTTACCAAAAAAATGAAAGCTGGTCACAAGCTATTGAAGAGTTCAAAAATGAGATGTTGAAGAAGATGGAAGAGATCTGGCAAGAAAATAACAGCTTAAAAGGCAAAATTTTGCAATTGGAAAGTGAGGCTCAGAAATCAAATGAACTGATAAGCAAATTGAACACCAGAAATGACCAGATTGAAAAGGAAAACCAAAAGATTATAGCCGAAAACCAAAAGATTATAGCTGAAAACCAGTCCTTAAAGGCTAGAATTGAAAAATTAGAACATAATGATCTTTCAAGACAACAAGAATAAATAAAACAAAGCCAAAAGACTGATAAAATAGAAGGAAACATGAAATATCTTAATGAGAAAGTGACAGACCAAGAAAACCGGTTGAGAAGAGACAATTTGAGAATCATTGGTCTTCCAGAAAAGGCAGAAATTAATAGAAACTTGGACTCCATACTTAAAGAAATTATTCAGCAAAATTGCCCTGAAGTTCTACAACAAGAGGGCAATAGAGACATTGAAAGGATCCATAGATCACCCTCTACACTGGACATAGAAAAGTCAACACCAAGGAATATAATCGCAAAATTTAAGAGCTTCCAAGTAAAAGAAAAAAATCTTACAAGAAGCCAGAAAGAGACAATTCAAATATCAAGGGGCACCAATCAGAATCACACAGGATCTGGCAGCCTCCACGCTAAAAGACCACAAGGCTTGGAACACAATATTCAGAAAGGCAAGAGAGATGGGTCTTCAGCCACGGATCAACTACCCATCGAAACTGACTATATACTTCCAGGGGAAAGTATGGGCATTCAACAAAATTGAAGAATTCCAAGTTTTTGCACAAAAGAGACCAGGACTAAATGTAAAGTTTGATACCCAACCACAAAAATCAAGAGAAACATGAAAAGGTAAATAAGAAACAGAGGGAAAAGAAAGAAAACTTATACTTTTTTTAAATTTGACTCTTTAAGGGCTTAAATAAGATCTAATTATCTGTATTACTATGTGGAGAAATGCTATGTATAATTCTCTGTAGTGAACTCTATTCACTATTATAATATTCACTATTATAGCAACCAGAAGAATAATTCATAGGGAGAGGATAGGATACTAAACAGTCTAAGATGACATGGGGGGTGGTGAAGAGGGGGGGAATAATAGGGAACACCAAGAAAAATCTGAGTAAATAAGAAAAATAGGATATTCTATTACACACAAAGAGGACATGGGAAGGGGAGGAGATAAATACTATTATAAGAAGGAGAAGAAGAGAGCATTAAGAGTGAATAATCAAACCTTACTCTCAGTATAATCAACCCGGAGAGGGAAGAGTAGCTATAC
>NW_025384010.1:0-3387 GCF_016433145.1 Gracilinanus agilis
GAGAGAGAGAGAGAGAGAGAGAGAGAGAGAGAGAGAGAGAGAGAGAAGGGGGGGTTGTTGTCACAGTATTATGAAGCATCTATTCCATACCTAACCCTGAGCCTAAATTATAGCTCAGCCCCTTGAAGGTAAACCCTAAAATCTTAGAAAGATTTAGAGCTAGAAGGGACCATAGAGATCATTGAGCCTAACCTTTCATTTGACAGATGAATAAATGGAGGCAGACAGAGGTTGAGTGACTTTTCCAGGATCATACAGCTAGTAATTGTCTGTGATGAGATTTGAAGCCTTGTTTTCTCAGATTAGAAATCATTATAAGATTATAATTCTTAGGCTCAATTTTCTAATCTGTCAAAGGAAGAGGTTGGACTCAAGGTCTCTAAAGTCCCTTCTAGTTCTAAAATCTATGATGCTATGAGCTCATTGAGTGACACATCCCTGAGGTTGGTAGTCACACACCAGAGAGAGGCTCAGCCTGGGCACATCTTCAAAGGAATAACAGGGCATAGCTCAAGGGCACGTGTGGATCCAACCCATGTGAGCTGCCTCCCATCTCTGGACTACTAATTGACCTCCTATTCACCCAGGATAATTTATTTCCCCCCCAAAGCCAGAGAAAAGAGCTGTGACATCCTCAACCCAACCATGTCTGGGCCCTCTGAGTCAGTATCTTATTTCTGCAGAAGGAACCTGGGCCCACCTGGCATGAAACTGCTGGTACACCTGTAAGGGCAGCCAAACAGGCTGCAGGTGGGTTCTAATCGGGTCGCCATGTCTTAGATTAGAAACAGATGATGAAAGAATTCTGGTCTAGGAGACTTAGATTCCAGATGTGGTTCTGCAGCTTATCAGTTGTGTGACCTTAGAGAAGTCACTTATGACCTCTCTGGGCCTCCTTTTCACCATCTCCAAAATGAGGGTGATTCCTGAGCCTTATTTGTCTCCCAGGTAATTGGCAGTGAAGCAAATGAGGTAATGGATCACAGGGTCATTGACTTAGAGTTGGAAGGACCATTAGAGACCAAAGATCACTGGATCATAAATCTGGAGCTGGGAGGGACCTCCAAGGCCCTTCTTGTCCAAACTCTTCATTCTACAAGTGACAATGTTAAAATCTGGGGAGGATAGGTGATCTGTCCAAGGTCATAGAGATAATAAGCATCAGAGGTGGGATTTGAACCCAGGTGTTCTGACTCTAGAACCACTTTACTTCCTCTGTATCACACTGCTATCTGATCCATGGGACAGGGAAGCTTTGTGAAGCACTGGGAGCACCACACAAATGTTCAGTGGTTACTCTCATGGTCCTAGTCTGTAGTATTAAGGACAAGAAGAGTCACCAGCTCACAGAACTGGAATGGGAAAGGTTCTCAGTAGCCCATCTGGCACATATACCAAAGGAATCTCTGCTCTAATATATCCAATAAGGGAGCCCAGCCTCTCCTTGATGACCATCAAGGAAATATAAGAGTCCCATTTTGTGTCCCAGCCCTCCTGGGGTCCTCAGTCCATCTAGGTGGAATTCTCTGGGTTTTTCTCCTCCTTGAGCAGTGCAGAGTGCTCTAGTCACGCCTCTGCATGGTCCTGGTACCCACCATCCTACTGGTGACCAGCCCAGCATTCTAGGGCACCCTACCATACACGATGACGGTGGCCGTGGTACTGCGACGTTTGGCCACGATATTCTTGGCCACACAGGTGTAGTTGGCTGTGTCTGAGAGCCGGGCCTGCCGGATGATGAGGTTGTGGTCAATGGTGAGCAGGTAGTTGGTGTCCTGGGCGGGATCGATGACATCCTCATTCTTCAGCCACTCCACCTGGAGGACGGGGATGGGGTAGGAGTAGGGAATGGAAGAGGTTAAGGGAGCACATCTCCAGCTTAAAATCCAGGGCAGGAAGCCCCAGTGAGTGCCTGGGAACAAGGGGTCAGCCTTCCCCCACCAAGAGAACCCGATTTAATGAAGATGATGGTCCTGGGTTCAAATTTGGCCTCAACCACTTCCCAGCTGTGTGACCCTGGGCAAGTCACTTGACCCCCATTGCCTACCCTTACCACTCTTCTGCCTTAGAGCCAACACACAGTATTGACTCCAAGACAGAAGGTGAGGGTTTAAAAAAAATAAATAAAGATGATGGTAATGATCAACGTCTGATTAATCATCGACTCTGGACAAGGTGATGAAGCAGAAAGGGTGACTATCCAAGTCAAATATTAAGCTCTAACTGTTTAGATCAAGCACCAAAGTTTAGATCGTTCAATTTAGTTAAGCTCCTCCTATGTGCCAGGAACTATGCATCGGAGGACAAACATGAAAACAGACCCTGCCCTCAAGGAAATGGCGTTTTACTTGGGAAAACAACGAAGAGTCATAAACTGAGAGGGATTTGGAGAAGTGAATACAGATCCATAACGAACGAATAATGAGGGTCTGTGGAGAGTTGTTGTTTTTTAAACCTTTATCTTCTATCAATATGAAGCATTGGTTCCAAGGCAGAAGAGGAGAGGTAAGGGCTAGGCATCTGAGGTTAAGTGACTAGCCCAGGGTCACATAGCTGGGAAGTGTCTGAGGCCACATTTGAACCCAGGACCTCCCGTCTCTAGGCTTTATTCTCAATCTGAGCCACCTAGCTGTCCCCACATTTTAAGGGGTATCAGGAAAGGATAAGTTGCTGAGCTGATCCTTGAATAGAGCTAGGGAGTCCAAGAGGCGAAGGTGAGGACAAAGGAGAGCATTCCAAGTATGGTGTGTGTGTGTGTCTGTGGGGGGGGGGGGGTACACAATCTCTGGCCTCATGGAGCTTGTAGAAGGGTGGGGAGCTATGACACTCATATAATGAGGGTACAAGACGATGTGGAATGGGGATCATTGATTTAGCATTAGAAGCTACCAAGCCCAAATCATTCTTTTAACAGGTGAAGAAATAGAGGGAAACAGGGTTAAGTGACTTGCCCAGGGTCATGTGGCTACTGTGTGAGGCAGGATTTGAACTCGGGTCTTCCTGGCTGCAGGTAAGGTGCCCTTGGCCACTACACCACATGTCTCTAAGGGCATTAGAGAGATGTGTACAAAGGATTGTAAGATCCGAGGTCAGAGGTTGCTCCTGGCAGGCTCTTTTTTCTAGATGGAGAAAGGAGAAACCTAAAGACACGCTGACTTCCTTTCTGTGCTTGGGCGAATGATCAAGATCTTCCCCTTCCTTTCTCCAGCCACTGACCAAATATGGAGACGGCTCCATGGTGGAGCCAAGCCTATGTGGGCTATGTGGAAGGGAGGCGCTGGGGCACGCAGAGGGCTGGAGGGCTCCTGTGCTAATTAGTAACACAGAGAGGGAGGGGAGAGAGGAAGAAAGGGGTGGGGGGAAAGGAGGGCAGGGGAAGAAAAGGAG
>NW_025384011.1:0-6846 GCF_016433145.1 Gracilinanus agilis
ATAATAAATAATCCTATGATTAATTTGATTGAAATACGAAAAAAATACCATATTAAAGATAAAAAAGGCAAATAGCCACCAGTGAGGAGGAAACTAAAGGAATTATTCTGACCTATTACACCCAATTTTATGCCAGTAAATCTGAAATGCAAGTGAAATGAATGAATATTTATTAAATTTTAATTTTTGAGAAGAGTAAATAAAATACTTAAATAACTTCATCTCAGAAGAAGATATTGAATAAAAAGAATACTAGAAGAAAATATTCCCAAGGCTGAATTAATTCAAAAGTAAATACTATTGAAAATTTAAATAATAATTAATTATAATATATGAGCCATTTTGAAAATAGGAGTAATGCAAAATTATTTTTACAATGACAAGGTGGACAAATGTTTACCATGATGGTACATATACAACTAAATTCGATTGCTTACCATCTAAGGGATGGGAGAGGGAAGAAAGAGTGAAATTGGAAATCATTTTTTAATAAATGAATGCTGAAAGTTGTTTTTACATGAAATTAGGGGAAAATGAAATATTTTTTAATAAAAGGAGAAAAGCCCAAAATGAGAAAAATCTTTACACAAAGTAATTCTGACAAAGATGCCAAGTTTTCATTTAGAACTTAGTCATGAACACAAGTCATTCTCCAAGTGACAGATATCAAAGGATATGAACAGGAAATTTTCAGACAAAGAAAGCAAAATTATCTATAATAATAAAAAGTGTTCTAATATACTATTTATTAGGGAATTGCAATTAAAACAACTCTGATGTATCATTTCTCACATATAAAACTAATATATCAGAAGAGGAAATTGATAATTATTAGAGGAATGTAGGGGGTTTGGGAAACTAAAGAATCTTTGATGCAGTTGAGAACTAATCCAGTCATTCTGGGACACAATTTAAAATATATTATTTTATAAATGAATATAAATATAAATGAATATAAATAAATAAAAATATTTCTAGCATTGTTTTGTGGTAGCAAATAATTGCAGGCTGAAGAGATGTCCATCATATGTTGAATGGCTGAACAAGTTGTGAAATATTATTGTCATGGATAATATTGTGTTTAAGGAATGAAAAGCAGAATGATTTAAGAAAAACCTGGAAAGACTTATCTGAAATGGTACAAAGTGATGTGAGAAGAACAAGGATAACATTATACGCAGTAACAGCAAAGACAATCAACTATGGATGCCTTAGCTATACTCAGCAATATAATGATCTAAGACAACTCTGAAGGACTCATTATGAAAAATGCTATTTACAAACTGATAAAATGGAATCTAAATCCAGATCAAAAGCATACCAGTTTTCATTTCATTTTCTTCAAGAGTTTTGGTTTTTTGGGGGCAGTGGAAGAAAGAGTCTTCTACATGACAAATATAAAAATAGATATTACCTGATAGCACATGTATAAACTGTATAAAATTGCTTACTGTCACAGGGAGATTGCAGTGAAGAGGAAAGGAAGAATATAATTCAAAATGTGAGACAATAAATGTTAAAAAATTGCCTCTACATATAATTGGAGAAAAAATTACATCAAAATAAAAAATAAAATGGGAATAACAATTGCACTGTATTCAGAGCTTTAAAATGATATATAGAAAATATAAATATAAAATAAATAAGGTTATATATTTAAGTCTTTTACAAAGCTCTATAATAAGCTATGGAATATACTATACACATATGAGTGTGTTTGGTATGAATGAAGATAAAAATTACATATCATGAAAGTATTATATATGCATACTTAATTATGCCAAAAAGTCATTGCACCATTGTCTGGAATGTGGAAGAGATTAAAATTGTGTACGGACTTGGTATGTACATATTATGTGTACATACCTGTATATATGTATGTGATACATGTATATATTCTGTGTATATAATGTATGTATCATTTGTATATATGTAAATTCTATAAATAATTATTTTGATATTAATTGAGTTGTAAATATTTAAATGTAATTTCCATAAGTGACTTTAATATTTTTTGTAATTTTGATGTAAAAACTTATGCAATGTTGTGTTAAATGTTTATTTTTCAATATTTTTTGCATTTAATAGTAGAAATTTTCTGTATTAGTTATAGTAGTTGTGTTTAATGTTTTGCTTGAATTTTGTGTTGATATTTCAGGTTTATTGTTGATTTTGTTGATTTTTTGGAAAATTTTGCTTTGTTACTTTGCTCTGTACTTTGAACTATGTAATTGTTCATTATATTTTTCCCTTTATCTTTCCTAGTTAAAATCCCTATAGTATAGAGTAAGGTAGTGGTAGGATAAGATCAATTTAGTGTAGGTTGTTCGTTATTTGGGTTAGAATTGTATTTTAGTTTGTAGTACACAAATACCAAATTATTGTGTGGAACACTATTTTGACTTTGTGCAAAGTGGGGCTGTTATAGGGAAATTATAGATATAGATATAGATTTAAGATAAGACAGAGAACTGACAGCCTGGAGCAAACCCTAAATTTAATGCATGGACATTCTATGAATGGAATGATGTCAGAGGTTTGAAAAAGGAGAGTGTTTCTTGACCAAGCTGAGTGAAGGAGGGGTGTGTTGTGTGGTCCAGCTTGCCTGAGATCTTAGGAGATATAATGAAGATTGGGATTTATAGAAGATTTGAGAGAAGAGACCATCAAGCAATTAACTCAGCCTAGGTAGAGATATCTACTGCTGGTGTACAGCTCATAGAGAAACTTATAATCTCTAGTACTTTTCTTTTGGACTTAACTGGCTGTACAAGGATTGATCCTGGTTCCTGAATCATCTTGGAGCATCTTGTAGCAGTGCCCTCTCCAGGTAGTAAAGTATTCCATTAATAGTAGAAACCCTCTCACCCACCTTCTCAAAGTTACCAACAATAAAACTAGTTTATTTATATCTCCTGTGTCTTCTCCAAGCCATCAAGACCCAACTATTGGAGTTACATTAACAACACTGATATCCCTGGCTGTTTGGTGTCAGTTTAACTGACAAACAGTCATTCCCCATTCCTCACATCCCTGTGTGGTTTATTCTGTGTTAACCTGTCAGTATTTTTCCTTGTGAGGTGTGGGAGTGTCTCCAATTTGTCCCCCTACACCTCTACATAGTTTTTTTTTAAGTTTGTATACATTTAAATACGTATAATATATGCATGTGTGGCTGCTCATTCTCTAGAAAGTCACAAAATATATTTCTACCATGGAATTTTGTATAGAATCTTCTTTATGCATTTCTCAACTAAGGCATTAGATATTCCAGAAGAAATATTGCAACAAGTGAATTCTTAATTTCTAGAATTATCTTGGAAATGAAATTTGTCACATACATGTTGTTTACCACTCTTTCCTATCAAGAAAAAAATCAATTTATTTAAATTAAATCTATTCATTAGTTATTCTTGTTTCTTCTCTTGAAGTCTTTCAAAGTTTTATTTTTTAAATTCTTCTTAAATTATACTAAAACTGAGTCATATTGCACTCAATTTAGATCTGGGCAGAGATAAGTAATATGAAAAGATTCCTTTGTAGTTCTTAATTGATATACATTCCACATTTCTGCTTATTTTTTAAGAAAAAAATTATAGAGTTGATTCATATTCATTCTGTGGTTCAATGTGGCAATTAGTTGACTGTCGGTATTACTTACAGAATTATCCTGTGGCTTTTGTTTGTGTGAATTTTTCAATCATTTACTAAATATCTATAAAATACTGACATAATTCATTGAGAAATGAAAATTTCAATCAACTTTTATTTTACAAAAAAAATTTTAATTTTATTTATTTTTACTGAATCACATTAATTATCCACTTATTTTTACATATTAAAAAACACAATTCAATTGAACATCATTTTTAATGGTAATTTTTATGACAAAAGAAATAGCAACCAGTCTTGGAGCTAAGACAATCTATGTACAAGTCCTCCTTCTTCCACATACTGCCTATGTGACCATGAGTAAGTCATTTTAATTTTAAATGCCTCTGAGACAAGCTGAGTTGCATTAGTAGAGGAAGTTTTTTTTTTTTTTTCCTTCAGGAACTCTCTGAAGAAGAGAAATAATACTTATAGTTGTATTATTTTCTTTACCATTCTTTTGTCAATGTTTGAATAAATTCTTAATTAAGTGAGAGAAACTGGGGGAATTGAAAAGAAAAAGCTATAAGTAAACAATGAATGCACACCCTTTAGTAATATGAGAATTTTTATTTTGGAAAAGAAGAGTGAATTTGTGCTATTAAAAACATTTTTCTTTTTCTATTTGATACCTTCTTTGACTTAACAACTCCATTATATATTGTTAGTTACAAAGAAGTATGTATTTGTGTATGAGAGAAAAATCTGTTCTCAACAGTTTTGACTTGGTGTTTCTCTGGAGATTTGTATATTTTGCTTTTCTATTACCTATTATTTATTTGCCCCAAAAATATTCAGTATGATTTTCTTTTCATTAGCATCTGTTTCTTTCTTTTCTCCTGTGGGCCAAGCTGTAATTTCCCTTGTAATGATGGATTTAATGTCCATTATCTACTTTATTTTCTAAAACACTAAAAAAGACAAAATTTTAACTAGTTTTGAGCTAGTTTCTGAAATTACATTTCAAATTTATCCAAATGGTAACACATCGTTATATGTATGGATGATATTTGGACATGAAAATTAGGTACTTTTATGTAAATTTTAAAGATTTCAGGTGCTGTGTTAGAAGTTGACTTCTAAATTTTGACCTGAAGTATCTGCTTTTCTCTTCATTGGATGTTACCTAAAAGGAAAAAAAAACAAATCTGACAACACAACAGAGCTGGGGGATCCTCCAACTGAACCCAACTTAAAAGATACATGAAAAAAAGAGGGATAAAAAAGCTTGAATTCTTGGAACTCTCAGGTAGGAGGGGAAAGAAAAGAGGAAGATGTCAGATCCCCTCCTCCACCTAATGTGCTGAGTCTCCAGCAGATACTGGAATCCCTGGGTGGGCTGGGCCACTAGTCTGAGAGAGTGCCTCACTGACAAAGCTGTGCCAAACTCAAAGTTTTGATCACAGACAGCAGGGAAGCTGCTGGGGGAGAAACCCAGAGAGGATGAACATACCCTCCATCTTGTGCTGCCCCCGCCCTTTCTCCTGAGGCTTTGGCCTCAGGGTACTCAGAGTAGGGTAGATCAACCACCCCCAGGCTTAATCCTATCAAGACAACAGACAAGAAGTCTTCAGAGGGCAGGGAAGCTCCAACAACCATCCCCCACAAACCAAAAGGAAAGTAACTGGATTCACTTCTTTAGTTTTTACCACCTGCTGGAGAAAATCTGGCCTCAGGTCCCACTAACCTAATTAATCAACAAAACAGAGAAGAAGCCCTCCCAGGGCTGAATAGCCCAAACCCAAAAATATGATCGGAGAATCAAGATTACAGCAAATTACAGGGGAGAAAGAAGGAAAAAACATGAGTAAACAACAGAAAAAGAAAAAAGAAACCACAATCGACAGCTTTTATCCAGAAATGGAACAAAGAGCAAATGGATCAAAAAAGAAAAAGGAACACCAAGAAAAAAACATAGAAAATTCAGTAAAATGGACACAGGCTTTGGGATAACTTAAAATTCAATTAACTCAAGAACTCAAAATCCAAATAACACAAGAATGTAGAAAACAATCAACAGACTCTGAAGACAATTGGGAAAAGGACATACGTGATCTAAAACAAGAAAATAATGTCATAAAAGTCCAAATTGACCAGCTGAAAAATGAAGCAAAGAAGACAAAAGATGATTTACAAAGAAAAGCAGACCAGAAGGAGAAGAATGAGCAAAAGTCAGGAATTAAATTCAGTCTTTAAAAATTAGAATTCAACAACTAGAAGCAAATGACTTTACAAGGCAGCAAGAATATCTAAAACAAAATTTAAAAAATGAAAAATTTGAGGAAACTATGAAATACCTCATTGACAACCACAGATCTGGAAAACAAATCTCAGTGAGACAACTTAAGGATTGTTGGTCTGCCAGAACATCACAACAAAAGGAAAAGTTTGGACATCATCACCCAGGAAATTATACAAGTGAACTGTCCTGACACTCTTGAACAAGGGGGAAAAGTGGAAATAGAAAGAATCCACAGATCACCTCCTATATTTAATCCACAACTAACAACTTCCAGAAATATTATAGCCAAAATCAAAAACTACCAGACTAAGGAAAAAAATATTACAAGCTGCTAAGAAGAAGTCATTCAGATACCATGGAACCACAGTAAGGATAACACAGGATCTCCCTGCATCTATTGAAGGACAGGAAGGCATGGAATACAATATTCCAGAAAGCAAGAGAGCTAGGTCTACAACCAAGAATTAACTATCCAGAGACAGGAGGTCTTAGGTTCAAACCCGGCCTCAGCCACTTCCCAGCTGTGTGACCCTGGGCAAGTCACTTGACCCCCATTGCCCACCCTTACCAATCTTCCACCTATGAGAAAATACACCAAAGTACAAGGGTTAAAAAAAAAGAATTAACTATCTAGCAAAATTGACTATATTCTTGCAAGGGAAAGTATGGTCATTCAACAAAATCGAAGACTTCCAAGCATTCATAAAGAAAAAAAAATCAAACTTAAAGAGTTTGCTGCTCAAACACAGAACTCAAGAGAATCACCATGAGATAATTAAGAGAGTGTATGTGTGTGTGTGTGGGGGGGGAAACAAAACAAAACAAAACAAAAAACCTTTTCTTTAAGGGATCCAATAAGATCAATTGACATATCCCTATAAGAAAAGAAGATATTGGTAACTCTAAAAAATTGTTATTACCAACAGGGTGGATAGAAGAAGTATAATTAGAGG
>NW_025384012.1:0-2169 GCF_016433145.1 Gracilinanus agilis
AGCAATGCATTAATGTCCCAATTTTGCCACATCCCCTCCAGCATTCATTACTCTCCCCTTCTTTCATTTTAGCCAATCTACTAGGTGTGAGGTGGTACCTCAAAGATGTTTTGATTTGCATTTCTCTAATTATTAGAGATTTAGAACACTTTCTCATGTGTTTATTGATACTTTTGATTTCTTTACCTGAGAATTGCCTATTCATGTCTCTTGCCCATTTTTCAATTGGGGAGTGGCTTGATTTTTTTATACAATTGATTTAACTCCTTGTATATTTGAGTAATTAGACCCCTGACAGAGTTTTTGTTATGAAGATTTTTTCCCAATTTGTGGATTCCCTTTTGATTTTGACTACATTGTTTTTGTTTGTACAAAAAAGCTTTTTAGCGTAATATAATCAAAACCATTTAATTTACATTTTGTAATTTTCTCTAACTCTTGCTTGGTTTTAAAATCTTTCTTTACCAGAGATCTGATTGGTATACTATTTTGTGTTCACTTAACTTATTTATAGTTTCCCTCTTTATATTCAGGTCATTCACCCATTCTGAATTTATCTTGGTGTAAGGTGTGAGATGTTGATCTAAACCTAATATCTCCCATGTTGTTTTCCAAATTTTCCAGCAGTTTTTGTCAAATAGTGGATTCATATCCCAAAAGTTGGGCTCTTTGGGTTTATCATACACTGTCTTACTGACGTCATTAACCCCAAGTCTATTTCACTGATCCTCCCTTCTGTCTCTTAGCCAGTACCATATTGTTTTGATGATCACTGCTTTATAGTATAGTTTAATACCTGGCACTGCTAGGCCCCCTTCCTTCACATTTTTTTTCATTATTTCCCTTGATATTCTTGATCTTTTGTTATTCCAAATGAAATTTGTTATAGTTTTCCTAATTCAGTAAAGAAGTTTTTTGGTAATTTGATAGGTATGGTGCTAAATAGGCAAATTAATTTGGGTAGAATGTTCACTTTTATTATGTTAGTTCATCCTACCCATGAACAATTAATGGCTTTCCAATTGTTGAGATCTAGTTTTCTTTGCTTGTAAAGTGTTTTGTAGTTGTTTTCATATAATTGCTGTGTTTGTTTTGGTAGATAGATTCCCAAGTATTTTATATTGTCTAGGGTGATTTTAAATGCTGTTTCTCTTTCTACCTCTTGCTGCTCTAATGTGTTGGAAATATATAAAAATGCTGACGATTTATGTGCATTTATTTTGTATCCTGAAATTTTGCTAAAGATGTTGATTATTTCTACCTGCTTCTTAGTTGATTCTCTAGGATTTGTTAAGTATACCATCATATCATCTGCAAAGAGTGATAGCTTAGTCTCCTCATTGCCTATTTTGATGCCTTCAATTTCTTTTTCTTCTCTAATTGCTATTGCTAGTGTTTCTAGTACTATGTTGAATAATAGAGGTGATAATGGGCATCCTTGTTTCACTCCTGATCTTATTGGGAAGGCTTCTAATTTATCCCCATTGCATATAATGCTTGTTGATAGTTTTAGGTATATACTGTTTATTATTTTTAGGAAGGGTCCTTCTATTTCTATACTTTTCAGTGTTTTCAATATGAATGGATGCTGTATTTTTCAAAGGCTTTTTCAGCATCTATTGAGATAATCATGTGATTTTTGTTTGTTAGACTGTTGATATGGTCAATTATGTGGATGGTTCTCCTAATATTGAACAATCCTTGCATTCCTGGTATAAATCTCACCTGATCATGGTGGATGATCTTCTTAATTACTTGCTGGAGTCTCTTTGCTAATATTCTATGGAAGATTTTTGCATCTATGTTCATTAGGGAGATTGGTCTATTGTTTTCTTTCTCCGTTTTTGATCTACCTGGCTTTAGGATCAGTACCATATTTGTGTCATAAAAGGAATTTGGTAGGACTCCTTCTTTGCTTATTATATCAAATAATTTGTATAGTATTGGAATTAATTGTTCTTTGGAGGTTTGATAGAATTCCCTTTTGAATCCATCTGGTCCTGGGGATTTTTTCTTAGGGAGTTCTTTGATGGCTTGTTCAATTTCTATTTCTGATATGGGATTATTTAGGTATTCTAATTCTTCTGCTGTTAATCCAGGCAATTTATATTTTTGTAAATATTCATCCATATCTCCTAAATTGTTATATTGGTTGCCATATAATTGGGC
>NW_025384013.1:0-9807 GCF_016433145.1 Gracilinanus agilis
TTCCTTCCTTCCTTCCTTCCTTCCTTCCTTCCTTCCTTCCTAATTGGGGTTAAGTGACTTACCCAGGGTCATACAGGGAGGAAGTATCTAAGGTCAGATTTGAACCCAGGTCCTCCTGGCTCTCGATATACTGAGCCACATAGCTGCCCCTCCATGTAATACCTTCACCCAAGTCCTTTAGATCTATTGCAATGGAATGGAAGTATCTCAAGAATAAATTCATTTGCTCAAGGTCCAGTTAAATCCTCCCTTGGATGAATGTACACAAACTTGCCCTGCAAGTTCAATGAGTTAACTGTATGATATGGCAGTCCCAAAAGCTAATGGCATCTTCGGCTTTCCTAAGAGACATAGCTTCCAGGAATAAATGAATGAATGAATGAATGAATGAATGAATGAATGAATGAATGAGAAGTAGTATGCTATTGTGAAGAGTTTACTGGATTGGGACTCAGATCACCTGGATGCTGGTCCCAGTTTTGTCATTGATTAGCTCTGGGACCCCAGGAAGCTATGGGCTGAAGTTCTCTCTTCTGTAAAATGGTGGAGGAATAAGAAGTTGGATTAGATGTCTAGAAATCTCTTCCCTGTCTAACATTCTGTTGTTCACATGCCAATTAATCACATACCCACCCCAAGGCATCTGTTGTATTTATTCTCTAACTTGGCTTCAGACCAAGAAGGTAGGCCTGGGGCTTGACTTTCATCCCTGTAATGGGCTTTATTGGTCTATCTCATTAGTTCTCATGTGTAGCCAAACTCCCTCCTTTGCTGGCTTGTGGCCTCCTGAGCCACAAGCCACGAACTGTGAAGGAGTCTGACTCTACTGGATCCCTCCTCAGTCCATCCGTTCTTTTGACACAGGAATAGAAACTGAAGGCTCTTACCTTGCGCCCTGACAGGGACTTACCATGGAAGTACTTGGCTCCACCCCTTCATGGTGTTTCTTTCCTTCTTTTTTTTTAAAAAGCCCTTTAGAATTGATCCTAAAGTATTGAAATGGTAGGCAATGGGACAATGGGAAGTAAGGGTTAAAAAAGAACACTATTTTCTTTGAGAAAATCCATCTGATCTAGTAACAATTCATGCCTTATATTCATATATTCAATTAAGTGTGACAAATAGTTTTTAAGTGCCTACCATATGCCGGGTGCTGGGAACACACCAAGAACCTGCCTTCAAGGAGCTTGTACTCTACCTGTGTACGTTCACATATTCTCCGAATGCCCCATGCTCCAGGAGGCACCGTGGGGGATAGAAAGAATGATATTGCCGCTATCGCTATCGTAGAAGAACTTGTGGTCTGCTTTTAATATGCATTTCCAGGAAGACAACACAAGAGTCTAATAAAAATACGACCATAAGAGGGACAAATAAAAACTATGGCTTATAGGGGAAGGAGTCTGGTTGTCCGGTCTGGGGTCAAGTCAAAGATAAAACAAGCATTAAATAAGAACCCAGCCGCATGATGAAGATCTCAAGGCAAACTCTATGTCCCAAATGAATTCAGTCTTCTTAGTTTGACTCTTTGTGACTCCATTTGGCGTTTTCTTGGCAAAGACACTGGAGTGGTTTTCCATTTCCTTCTTCAGCTCATTTGACAGATGAGGAAACTGAGGCAAACAGGTCTAAGTGATTTGCCCAGGAAATACATTTAATAAATCTCTGAGGCCATATTTGAACTCATCTTCCCGACTCTGGGGCCAGCACTCTTGTGCCGCCTAACTGCTGGTATAGACTGTCTATACCCTGTGGGGCAGGGGAGTATGCATGGTAGAAATGGGGCTTGCTTTGTCCTATGAAGATTGTCAGGCTTTCGGTGAGGAGAGAGAAAGAATGATGACATTTTAAGTGGGGAAATTGCATGATGAAAAGGATAGCGTGAGGAGGGCTAGACAAAGCGGGAGTAGGAGAAAAGGAGGAAGTTGTCCAAGCTGGAATATAGCATCTGTGCCGAGGAATAGTGGGACATAAACTGGGCTTCAGATTACAAAAGGGCCTTGAATGCCAGACTGAGGAGTTAGGACTTGATATGGTAGACGATGGGTCATGATTGGAGGTTTTAGTGTAGGGGAGGGACATAGTCAAGGCTGTGCATTATTATCTTCTGCATTTATATGATGTGCTGTGATTTACAAAGCATTTTCCTCATCATCCCTCTTTTATAGACAGGGAAACCAAGGCATAGAGTGGTCAAATGACACATACCTCACAGGATTGTCATGAAGATCAAAAGAATGAACCCATGTAAAATTATTCTTAAAACTTAAAATGTCATATAAATGCTAGTTGTTGTTCTTGTTATTCCAGGGCCAAGCTGATTATACCTAGGGCTTGAAAGCATACCATATTTTGAGTCAGAGGATTTGGGTTCAAATTCTGCTTGGATCACTTTGTACCTATGTAAACTGAATCAAAAATCACTTAACTTCTCTCGTCATCTGTAAAATGAGGGAATTGGATCACATATTTCTAATCTTTGAGACTCCATTTCCCCTTGTAGCATTCAAGCTGGTTAGACATTTAGTCCAATGTATTGGTCTGGTAGTTCCTTTTTTGGAGTCATAGACCCTTTTGGCAGTCTGACGAATCTATGGACTCCCCAGATGAGTATTTTTTTAATTGCCCAAAGTATAATACATAGGACTGGTTAGTAAAATTAAGCACAAAATTTCTCTCCCATCCAAGGCTATGGATCCTCCCTCCATATGAATGATCCCATCTCTACTCTGGTGTCTACTCTGAATTTGGTCATTTCTGGCTCAGAGGGAAAGCCAGTATCAGGCTCACAGGTCAGGCTCTAAGAGAGGAGTGGGAAAATGAGCAGTTCCCACTCTTGTTTCCTTGGGAATCTGGACAGTGTCTGGGTGAAGTCTTTTCTGCTACATTACCCTGAAGTCAAGTCCTTTGCTCTAATTAAGTGGCATGCCAGGAAATAGAAGTCAAGCTTTCAGGAGTTCTCAGAACCCTTTTTATGAGTCATTTAGTCATGTCTGAAAAAGCAAACTATTAATAAATAGGGTGACTACAAAGCCCATCAGATCAATCCAGGAGATAGTGTATACCCCAAAACAAGGTGCCAAGGGCAATCCAGAGGCAAAGGCCCCAGAGTACTGAAGTACATTGTCTTCAAAATGGAACTGGTGTGCTGGAAACCCCCCTGGGGCAGGGACCCTGAGGCTAGAAGCTTTCCTTTCTCTTTGCAATGGCTTTCAGATAACCTTGGAGCCGACTGATTGGTGGAAACCATTCATCTTCCTTCTGTCAGGAACTCTCTACAAGAAAAGAGGTTAACTCTTTCCACTCCAGGGTCCTCCTGGTGACCCACCATCAGTCAGGGAAAATTAAGGACACCAGAGGAAAAGCCGTCTGAATAGCTCTCCCCTAATGAGAGCTGTCTTCTAAGTCCCCTGCCCTGGCTCTATAGAATAAGGAAGTATTCCTTCTGCTGTAGTTAAAAAGATGTCTGCCTCCTCTGTCTGCCCTCTGGGGGATTTAGGCCCAGAAAGACATACAATTGAGATGATCTCATTTACATTTTTCTGACACCTGAGGAGGTGAAAATGTTTATCTCAGCAAGAGTGAAAGGCAGGATTTCTCAGATGCAGAATCTGACTCAGTAGGAAGATGGCTAGCCCAAGAAGCAGGAAGGTGCTGCCCATGGGCATTCTTTCCTTGGATCTCTGGGTGTCTGTGCATTTCCTTAAACCTTATTTATTTATTTATTTGTTTTTGTTTTTTAAACCCTTAACTTCTGTGTATTAACTCCTAGGTGGAAGAGTGGTAAGGGTGGGCAATGGGGGTCAAGTGACTTGCCCAGGGTCACACAGCTGGGAAGTTTCTGAGGCCTGATTTGAACCTAGGACCTCCCATCTCTAGGCCTGGCTCTCAATCCACTGAGCTACCCAGCTGCCCCTCCTTAAACCTTAAATGGGATTGTAGGCAAGGCAGGCATCAAGGTACAGTGAAAAGAACACTAGTTCCAGAGTCAGAGTACCTTAGTTCAAATCCTGCCCCTCCTACTAGAGTGTCTTTGGACAAGTCACTTAATATCATTGGGAATCAGTTTCCACATCTGTAAAATGAAGGGGTTGGATTAAATGGCCTCTGAGGTCCCTTCCAATTCTAGATTTAAGAATTAAGAACTTCTCTAAGTTACAGGTTCTTCTCTGTAAAATGGGGGGTGGAGGTACAGTTAAAGGTAATTCCTGTCTCAACTCCCTTCCATACATGTGAGGATCCAATGAGATTATGCTTATGAGATGAGGCTATCAGATATCAGGTCTGACTTTGTCCATGTTAGTGAACCAATGGAATGCATGCCAGAAGGGGCTGCTTTCTTCCCCCTTTCCACTGGGTCCTCCTGTCCAAGGGAGGACATTTTTTCACATTACTCATATCTCTGCCCAGCAGCCCAATGGGAGTGCTTCTTCCCTCCCTTGTCTGGGGTAACGTGATGGCTTACATGTGGCATGAATGTTGTAGTTTGGTCACTCAACCTCTAAAAGGTTTGCCATCACTGGATTAGGTGACTGCTAAGATATCTTCCACATCTACCATACTGTGACCTTATTATTATTCATATGTGATTCTCTCTTTAGGGAGGTAGTCTTCTTGGGTGCTTAGAGGCAGGTGGTGTGGTACAAAGAATACTAGACCTGCATCAGGAAACTTGATTTTAATTCAGGGCTCTGATACTTAGAAGTCTCATGATTTAGGGCAAATTGTTTAATCTCTGTAGTTCTCAATTCCTTTACTTATAAAATGGGGATTAAACATTGTCATGAGGCTCAAATGAGAGAATGAACATAAAGCATTAAAAAAAACCTATTACCTTCTATCTTAGAATCAATACTGTGTATTGGTTCCAAGGCAGAAGAATGATAAGGGCTAGACAATGGGGGCTAAGTGACTTGCCCAGGGTCACATAGCTAGGAAGTGTCTGAGGCCAGGTTTGATCCCAGGACCTCCCATCTTTAGGCCTGGCTCTTAATTCACTGAGCCACTTAGCTATCCCCAACACAAAGCATTTAGTTATGATAACCCACCCTCCTCTCCTAGATGTGATCCCTTGAAAGCTCTTCCCATTCTCATGGCTCTGGAATAGTCCATCATCAATCAATTCTTATCACTGAGCCCCCATTTTCAATATCTGCAGATTAAGTTAGATGACATGTGAATTCAATGCAAAAGACATTTAAGTGAAGCACAATACAAAGTTCATTGAAATAAGTAGCCCGCATATTTGGGACTTGGATCTGGATGGCTGCTCCTTCCAAAAGTCCTTGGGAAGTGTGAGTCCACTCCTCATTCAATCTCATTGTTTTTCTAACAGTGTCCAGGCAATTTAATTCAGAGTAGGATAATATCAACCCCAAGTAGATTTTGCTGGATCACTTCTCTCTCCATCTGACTACAAAGCTACTGAGCGGTATCTCCTTAAGAGGTTTGAGCTTCCACACATCAGTTTGGAGGTCTTTCTTGATTTCTCCACCATCTTTGTGTTTGCATCATACCAAACTGAGATTCAGACACCACACCTGTGGTCTTGGCACTTCGTCTTGTCTCTGGTTGTACCTCTTCTGACTGCCCAAGGATGCTGGAGCTCAGGTCATGGTTTCATTCTTCCCTCTTCTTCTCCAGCATAAGTTCCCCAGGTCTTATTTGTACTAGTCTTGTCAGACTCTGTCTTCTCTTTTAATTACATAAGCTTAAGTTGTACCTAACCAATCAGGATCTCACGGTGGGTGACTGCCTGAAGGGTAGTTCATGCACAGCCTTCTGGGAGATGTACTTGCAAGATTTTTATCTCCAATGAAAAAAATTCCTAGCATATACCTAGTGAGTACTTAAACATCTGTTTATTCACTGTTTGAATGAGGGAGGTTCTCTTATCCTACTGCTAATGGGAATAAAGCCTTTTCTTTTTTCAACTTCCCTAAAAAACTTTTAAGATCTTAGATGGTATAGTGGATACCAGGTCTGGAGACAAAAAGATCTGAATTCAAATCCAGCCTTAGACACTTACTAACTATGTGACTGCAGGCGAATCATTTAACCCCTATTTGCCTCAACTCCTCATCCATAAAACTGGGACATGCTGGAGAAGGAAATGGCAAACCACTCCAGTATCTTTGCCATCTTTGTATACAGAGTCAGACATGACTGAATGACAAGATAGAGGACCATTCTATACTGATGTAAACCCACCTTGCTAGTATTCTTTTTGAGATACATATTCTGTTACAGAGAGCCAGGAAAGACCTTAGAGATAGCCTAGTCCAACAGCTTCATTTTACAGATGAAAAAACTGAGGCCCAAATCAATTAAGTGACTTATCCAAGGTCATACAGGTAGTAAGGAGTAGAAGTAGAATTTGAACCTGGGTCTTCTGATTCCCAAGCCAATTCTTTATACTATATATTAGCCTTCACAGAATGACAGAATCTTGGCATTGAAAGGAACCACAAAGACTATCTAGTCCAATCCATACCTGAATAAGAATTTGCTCTGCTACATCCTAAATGTGCTCATCTAGCCCCTGATAGAAGATTTCCAGTGATGCCTCCTGAGGCCACCCATTCTACTTTTGGACAGCTCTAATTATAAAAGAAGTTTTTCCTTATATTGATCTCAAGTCCGCTTCTCTGCACCTCTCACCCATTGCTCCTAGTTTTATACTCTGGGGCTAGGCAGAACAAAGTTAATTTCTCTTTTTCATGACAGCCCCTAAACAACTTCACCGTGTAATATGTTATTCCCCATGGGTGGCTCTAGCCTTGACTTACGTGTATAAATATGAAAAATAATAAAGGCTGATATAATAATATCAAATTTCACTTTTACACGTGGCTTATCCTGGGACATGGCAGCCACTGGATTGTGTTCACTTTTAAAATTTCTGTTCCTTGGATGTTAGTTAATAGCATTGCTTTCTCTCTGAAGCTCTCTGACTCCAGCTCCTATATCTAGTATGAAATTGGAGGAGATCCCACCCAGCTCCTAGAGTTGAAAAATGGTGGTTTTTGGTATGGATGATGAGCCAAATCCACTATTCTATTCCTTGCATCTTATTCTCTCATACCAGAGATCACAGGCAACTTCCAAATTTTCAGACACCCAGTGACAAGCATCCATTGTCCTTTCTAAAATGAAGGAAAGAATTTGCACTGACTGAAGTTTACCGTCTAAATCCTAGCTTCAATCAGCTTTCTCCCAAGGCATCAAGTCAAGAAGCCTTTACTATGTGCCAGAGCAGTAACCATATGGAAGACTTGGCAAGAGATCTCACCACAACTAATCCCACTGATGGAAAATTAGAAAAGTTAACATGGTTACATAATTCATGTTCTTACTTTCCCCTTCACCCCACCCCCCCAAATTCCCCCACCCACCATGGCTGATGCGTGTTTCCACTAGTTTTAACATGTGTCATTGATCAAGACCTATTTCCAAATTGTTGATAGTTGCATTGGTGTGGTACTTTCGAGTCTACATCCCCAATCATGTCTGCCTCAACCCATGTGTTCAAGCAGTTGTTTTTCTTCTGTTTCCACTCCTGTAGTTCTTCCTCTGAATGTGGGTAGCATCTTTCCCATAAATCCCTCAGAATTGTCCTGGGTCACTGCACTGCTGCTAGTACAGAAGTCCATTACATTCTATTTTACCACAGTATATCCATCTCTGTGTACAATGTTCTCCTGGTTCTGCTCCTTTCACTCTGCATCACTTCCTGGAGGTCTTTCCAGTTCACATGGAATTCCTCCAGTTTATTATTCCTTTTAGCACAATAGTATTCCATCACCAGCATATACCACAATTTGTTCAGCCATTCCCCAATTGAAGGGCATACCCTGATTTTCCATTTTTTTGCCACCACAAAAAGTGCGGCTATAGGGTTCCGGGTTAAGATGGCAGCAGAGTAAGAAGCAGCTCTTAACCTCTCCTGACCGAAACACACACAAAACTCCTCAAGGGGACATAAAAACAAGTCCAGATGAACGGAGGAACCCCACAACAGGGCACAGCGTGGAAGGTACGTGGAATCAGGGCATTTCCATGCTATAAAGGGGTGAAACAGCTCTCACTAAATCGCGGGCTGAGCAACCGCCCCAACCCCAACCCCTCCACACATACAACCTATAGCGCCGAAGACAGCTAAAAAGAAATAGAGCAAGTTTGGGGCACCCATCGAGTCATTGGCAGCTCTGGGGCCTGTTCCTGAGAGCAGCAAGACTTAGGACCCCAAAAAGCTAAAGAAAACACACAAACTCTGAGTGCGGGAGCAGGGCGCAGAGAGCGGACTCAGAACGCGGGCTCAGAGCACAGGCGCTGGCGGAGGCGTGGGTGGAGGCAGACACAGCCACGAGCTAAAGCTCTGAAACCCTGAGTGGGGAACCAGTGCAGACATGTATACGACTGTGGAAGCAGCGCCCTGAGACTTGTAACCTCCGGCAAAGGATCAAGCAAGGGGGTCCACCAGGGGGCTTGACCTTGGAAAAAACCAGAACTCAGACCTCAGGAGCCAAAAGACTGCGGACAGACCCTGAGCGCGAGGATAAAGCTGAGAAGCTGCTGGGCTAACGATGGCTACCCAGTCTCAGGAAGTTCAGAAGAGAAAGATTAACAACAAGAAAAAGAAGTCTTTAACACTCAACAACTTTTACACAGAGAAAATCCAGACAACCGAGCAAACAGAGGAGGAGAACAAACAACCATCCAGACCCTCCCCAAATAAGGAAAACTCCTCACAAGCTATGGAAGAGTTCAAAACTGAGATTTTGAGGAAAATGAAAGAGATCTGGCTAGAAAATAACAGTTTAAAAGGTAGAATCTTGCAAATGGAAAGTGAGGCTCAGAAACCAAATGAACTGATAAGCAAATTGAACACCAGAAATGACCAGATTGAAAAGGAATACCAGAAGATTATGGCCGAAAACCAAAAGATCATAGCCGAAAACCAAAAGATTATAGCCGAAAACCAATCCCTAAAGGCTAGAATTGAGCAATTAGAAGCTAATGATCTCTCAAGACAACAAGAACAAATAAAACAAAGTCAAAAGGCTGAAAAAATAGAAGGAAACATGAAATATCTCAATGAAAGAGTGACAGACCAAGAAAACCGGTCTAGAAGAGACAATTTGAGAATAATTGGTCTTCCAGAAAAACCAGAAATTAATAGAAACCTGGACTCCATACTAACAGAAATTATTCAGCAAAATTGCCCTAAAGTCCTACAATAAGAGGGCAATATAGACATTGAAAGGATCCATAGAAAACCTGCGACATTTGACCAGATAAGAAAACGCCCAGAAATATAATTGCCAAATTCAAGAGTTTCCAAGCAAAAGAAAAAATCTTACAAGAAGCCAGAAAGAGACAATTCAAATGTCAAGGAGCACCAATCAGGATCACACAGGATCTGGCAGCCTCCACGCTAAAAGATCATAAGGCTTGGAATACGATATTCAGAAAGGCAAGAGAGCTGAGCCTGCAACCACGGATCAACTACCCATCAAAATTGACTATATATTTCCAGGGGAAAGTATGGGCATTCAACAAAATTGAAGAATTCCAGGTATTTGCACAGAAAAGACCAGGGCTAAATGGAAAGTTTGATATCCAACCACAAAAATCAAGAGAAACATGAAAAGGAAAATAAGATACAGAGGGGAAAGAAAGAAAACTTATAATTTTTAAATTTGCCTTTTTAAGGGCCTCAGTGAGATCTAATTATCTGTATTCCTATGTAGAGAAATGTTATGTATAATTCTCTGTAGTGAACTCTATTCACTATTATAGTATTCA